>NC_051421.1:27379876-27385176 GCF_015228065.2 Penaeus monodon | reverse complement strand
TTAGGGAGGAGGGGGTGGTAGGTGGGGGGTTAGGGGGAGGCAGGCGGGCCAGGCAGGCAGGCAGGCAGGCGGCAGCAGGCAGGCAGGCAGCAGGCTGGCAGGCAGCGGCGGGCAGGCGGCAGGAGGTCCCTGGGTATTTGTTACCTTTGTTTTTTATCCACTTTTTTCCCTTTTTTACCTTTCGTCAGCAATTGAGTTTTAACTTTATTACCCCAAAAGCCTTGCGAGAAAAAACCCCGTTTCGCGGACTTCTTAAGGACTTAATAAATGTGGGACGTAGGACGTCTTTGGGTAGGTAGGTGGGTTTAGGTAGTAGGTGGGGTAGGTAGGTAGGTAGGTAGGTAGGTAGGAAGGAAAGATGGACGGAAGGTGGGTAGGACGGACGATGTGAGGGAGGAAGGAGAAGGAAGGGAAAGGAAAGCAAAACTGATACGGAGAAGAAGAAGAAGAAGAAAAGAAGAAGAAGAAGAAGAAGAAGAAGAAGAAGAAGGAAAAAAAAACGAAAAAGAAAAAAGAATGCGCGGGTGAAAAAAAAAAAAGAAATGAGGGAAGGAAGAAAGAGAGCAAGGAGGAAGGGTGGAAGGAAGGGGAGACGGATAGGAAGTGAAAAGGGAAGATGACTGAAGGGAAGCGGGAACCCTGACTTTTGCCCTTACACTCAGCCGTTCCCCCTTGGGCAGGTCTTTTTACTCGCAGACCACAAAAAAACACAAGGGCTCTCTCTTCTGTTCTCCTTTTTTTTTCCCCCTCTTCTCTGTTCTCTCTCTCTCTCTCTCCCCTCTCTCTCTTTTCTCTCTCTTTTTCCTTTTTTCCCCCTTTCCCTTCTCTTTTTCCTTTTTTTTCTGTCTTTCTCCCCTCTCCCCCTCTCTCTCTCTCTCTTCTTTTCCCCCTTCTTTCTCTTTTCCCTCTTCCTCTTTTCTCTCCTCTTCTCTCTCCCTGTCTGTTGTCTGTTCTCTCCTCTTCTTCTCCTCTCTCTCTTTTCTTTTTTCTCCCTCTCTCCTCTCTCTCTCTCTCTTTTGTCTCTTTCTCTTCTCTTCTCTCCCCTTCTCTCTCCTTTTCTCTCTTTTCCTTTTCTCTCTCTCTCTTTCTCCCCTTCTTTCCCCTTCCTTCTGTCTCCTCTCTCTCTCTTTCTCGTCTCTCTCTCTCTCTCTCTCTCTTCTCCTCTTTCTCTGTCTCTCTCCCCCTCTCCCTCTTCTTCTCTCTTCTCTCTCTCCTCTCTCTCCCCCTTCTCCTCTCTCCTCCTCTCTCTCTTTGTGTGTCTGTCTGTCTGTCTTCTCTCTCTCTCTCCCCTTTTCCTTTTCTCTCTCTTCCCCCTCTCTCTCTCTCTTCTGTCTGTCTGTCTGTCTGTCTGTCGTCTCCTCTCTCTCTCTCTCTCTCTCTCTCTCTCTCTCTCCTCTCTCTCTCTCTGTCTGTCTCCCCCTCTCCCTGTCTCTCTTCTGTCTCTCTCTCTCTCCCCTTCCGTCCCCTCTCTCTTCTCTTTTGTCGTCTTCTGTCTTCTCTTTTTCTTTCTTTTTTTTCTTTCCTAACTCCTCTCTCTTCGTTTTGGGGGGGGTGCGTGCGTGCGCGTGTGCTGTCGTCCTAGAACCCCCAAAGCTGCACGAAATCTCTTAGCCACGACTTCTTTTATCTGAGAATCACAACTCGCATAAAAACAGCACGATGTCACTCTGGTACCACGCGAAGGCAAAGGGAAATGGAAAAAGAATGATACGAAATGGAGGACAAACAGAAAGGTGTGTATCTATCTATCAGCCTATCCATCTATCTGCTGCTCCTTCTACCTCTGTGATGAAGTGAGTGTTGAGGAGAGAGAGAGAGAGAGGGGGAGAGAGAGAGAGGGGAAAGAGAGAGAGAGAGAAGAGAGAGAGGAGAAAAAGGGGAAGAGAGAGAGAAGAGAGAAAAGAAGAGAGAGAGAGAGAGAGGGAGAGAGAAGAGAGAGAGAGAAGAGAGAGAGGGGAAAAGATAAGAATAGAGAGGGAAAAAACCAAAGAGAGATAGACAAAGAGAGATAGACAAAGAGAGAGAGACAAAGGGAGAGAGGACGATGTAGGCGAAGGATGCGGAGGGTTAGGATCGAAGCGGCGAAAGGTGAACGGGTGAATCTATTACATCTAGTTCTGTCGATTTGCCTTAATTATCGCATGGCGTGTTAATGAGCGTCCTAATTGAGCCGCGACGAGGGATCGCAGGCCTTTGCGCTCTTGGCGGTGCACGTGCGTGTTCGTGTGCGTGAATGATGCCCGGTGTGCGCGTTGGAGAGGTCGTGCGCGTTGAAGAGGTCGTGCGCGTTGAAGAGGTCGTGCGCGTTGAAGAGGTCGTGCGCGCTGAAGAGGTCGTGCGCTGAATTTAGCTATGTGACGACCTGACAGCGTTCGGCTTTTGTTTTTGTTCCCGCGTTTTCTGTCTCCTATGATTGCGTTTCATTTTTTTTTTTAATTATTATTTCCTTTTCCTTTCTTTAGACCCATGACTACATGAAACCGAGGGCCAAAAACCTGCACGCAATAGCTATCGTGACAGAGCGCGCTAAGCGTGAAAGGACGAAAAACATTTACTCTTCCGGAGACAAAAAAAAAAAAGAGTGAAAAGCGTAAGCGCCCCCTCCTACCCAGCCAGCCCCCACCCCCTTGCCATACGTCCACCTTCAAAGAACAAACTGAAAAAGGACAAATAAATCCTTGCATGGACGACACGGCGAGGCGGGCGGACGGACGCGACGCACGGGACGGGAAGCGACCGAAAAATCGCGGGGAAAAAGGTTGGAATGGCGGATGCTACAGACACCAAGCGAGGGGCGGGGGCGGACTAATGGAGTGGGGGGAGGAAAGGGAGAGGGGGAGAGGGGGAGGAAGGAAAGAGGGAGGGGGAGGGAAGGAAAGAGGGAGGGGGATGGAAGGAGAGGGGGAGGGAAGGAATTGGGAGGGGGAGGGAAGGGAAGAGGGAGGGGAGAGGAGGAAAGAGGGAGGGGGAGGGGAAGGGGAGGAAAGCATGAATGAAAACGGAAAGTCCCTCCAACGATACGTTTGAAAATCCTGGCGCCGTAACCCTCGCGCTTTTCAATCGCTCACTGACTTCCTCGCGCGCCCTTGTTGCACACCGTCGTGCAATGTCAGTCATTAACCACAGGGTATATATCCGGCGCGGGTTAAGTAGGTCTCGGGGCCAAGCCTTCATATCGCGACACTGCACAGTAAAATGGCCTTGCACAATGCTATGGCTATTGCGGCGTGACGTTTAGTAAGATGAATGCGCCATAGCAATGCAAGGAAGTAAATACCTACACATCACAAACTCTCATCACACTTCATCCCGCTTCTTTCCTCCTACTTTTTTCTCTTCCACTTTTTATTTTTCCTCCTTCTCCCTTCCTCGCCTTTCCTTCCTCGTCACCAACCTGCGTCTGCTTCCTCCCTCCTTATATTCCCTTTTTTTCTTCTTTTCCCTCTACCTCTCTCTCCTTTCCACCCTCATCATATATCATCACATTCTCGTCTCCAACCCCTTGCTACTTCCTTCTTCCTCCTTCCTCCTTTTCCTCCTCCTCCTCCTTCTGCCCTTTCTTCCTCCCTTCCCTTCACTCCCTCACAATACATCATCACGCACCCGTTTCTCCCACCATCCCGGTTCTACCTCCCACTTCATTTTCCAAATTCTGCTTCTTCGTCTTCTTCCTTCTTCTTCTCCCTCCGCCTCCTCCTCGCCCCCCCCCCCCCCTTCACCACATCCTCACCCTCGCCGGCGAACACATGCTGTCCCCCTCGCGCGCGTCCAGGGCCTCATACAATCACAATCAATACCGATTTACCTGCGGGATCATCCAACTTTATTCCGCTCGGGCAGAGTATTCACGCAAATCCTTCGCGATCGCTCACGTCGGCTCGGACCTTCTGCGAGCGGCGTCCGAGCCCTCGAGGCGCTCTCAAGGCGGCGCTCGCTGGGACGGGGGAATAACAGTGCTTTTATATAGGTCCGTTTATATACAATATCATTATCGTTATCTTTACCGTCATCATTATCATCACCTTTATTTCTAGGATCCTCCTCAATATTAATATTAACTACTAATATCATTAACTATCACTATCATTGTCACTATTTACCATATTAATCCGTACTATCATTATATTTTTTTTTCGGGGGAAGGTGGTATGATACCCATCTTCCTTTCCTAACGAATGCGACTGAAACAGTCTGATAATAAGCAAGTAATAAATCATGTATTGCAGCAAGACGCTGGCCCTTGTACCACAACCAATTTTCAACAGACAACATGCAGAACGACAACAACAGCCATATAAACAAAGACAAAAGAAACAAAACAAAACAAAAATCATAATATAAAATAAAGGAAGAGAAAAAGCGGAACCTTCTCATTTTTAAAAAAATGTTCTCGCAACGCCACCTAGAGTCACGCTGCCGGAGCCATGTCTCCTCGCCGGACTGTTACCGGGCCCATGTACCGCTTATTGAACACACAACCTTAGTTCCGGGAACACTGGGGAAGGGAAGAGGGGGGAAGAGGGGGGAAGAGGGGAGGGGTTAGGGGAGGGGAAAGAGGAGGGGAGAGGGATAAGGAGGTCCATGGAGGGAAGAAAGGAGAGGAGAAGGAGGGAGAAGGAGGAGGAAGACGAGAAGTTCCGTGGAGAGAATGACGGGAAAGAGAAAGGATAGAGGAGAGGAGGAGGAGGAGGAGGAGGAGGAGGAGGAGGAGGAGGAGGGGAGGAGGAAGGAGGAGGAGGAGGAGGAGGAGGAGGAGGAGGAGGAGGAGGAGGAGGAGGAGGAGGAGGAGGAGGAGGTCCATGGAAGGAAGAAAGGAGAAAGGGAAAGGGGGAGGATGAGGTCCATGGACGACAGACAAGAAGGAACAGAGAGGGATGGAGGAGCAAGGATGAGTTTAAAAAAAAGGAAGGAAAAGGGAGGCGGTGAATGGGACGGGGAGGAAGGAGAGAACGACAGAAAGAAGATTAAGGAGGCGGGACGAAAAGAAGATTCTTTTGAATTATCGCACCTTTCTTTAATTATCTAATCAATTTTTCTAGAGTTCACGAGACGAGGGCGGGTCCATATCCAAATCCCGATGGAAATAGGTTCCCTGAGCATGTGACAAATTAGTGGTCACACCTGGCAAGCCAAGGTTCATATAAGTAGACCTTATGACAATCTCCTCGCTGTCGGTGAGATCCACACTTGATGCGCTTGATGCTTGTCTGTGTGGTTATCTCTTAAGTCTGTTTATCTCCTACTCTCATCTTCCTTTCCGCCACTCTTTCCAATTCCTTCTCGTTCTTCTCGCTTTGCCC
>NC_051421.1:27349876-27374876 GCF_015228065.2 Penaeus monodon | reverse complement strand
CCACAAATCACAACTTATCCCACCCGGAAGCACAACACGTTAATGACACGCCAGAGTCCAGAATTCAGAGGAAAAGCTTAGCGGCTGACATCTGCGGTTGCGGGTGTCCCTAGGGAGGAGGAGGCGAGGGGAAGGGAACATGAAAAAGGGGGAGGGACAGGGAGTGAGGAAGGGAAGGGAGAGGGAGAAAGCAAGAAGGAAAGAAGACATGGGAAGTAGAGAGTGAGCCGTGGAAAAAGGAGAAGCGAGAAGGCGAGAAGGAGGTAGGAAAGTAAGAGAGAGGGCGGGGTAAAGCAGCGACCACACTCCCAGCAATGACACGCCGGGTTTCTCAGGATATTTTCCTTGGTAACGCCATTTTACCACGACAGAAAAGAAACAACAAAAACCAAACAAACACCGGAGGGAGAATAAAAACCACAAAACACAAAGCGCACAGTCTGGCACATGCATGGACAAAAAAAACACACGCAAGCACAGCCACACAATCACACCTTGTCCTAAAAGAGACAACAGCGCTGAAAAGCAAAGGTCTTGCCGCATCTCGAACAAGCCCTGCACTCGGTTATGGCGAGGAACAGAGTGGAAAAGAAATGAAGAACTATAACCAATTCCATAAGATTGTTCTTGAGTGTGGGAGAACGCAGAGATGATTGAGAGGAAGGAGGTGGTGTGCGAAAGGAGTAATATGGTGGACGAATGGAGTGATGTGTGCGAGTGAAGTAAGGTGGTTGGTAATTGGATTAATATCGGGGGTGAATGAAGTGAGTTGGAGTGCGAGTGGAGTGATGTGGTATGCGAGTGGAGTTGGTGGATATGGGAGAAATGAGGAGCGTCACAGAAAACAACCGTAACGTTATTAGAAACGGGAGGATAACATTAGGATGTCATCTTAGGATTCTCTTCGAGTTTGCACGAGAAATTACCATCGCTCGACCAAGTAAGCAAAGCCAAAAGTTCAAGAATAAACACACCAATGAGAAATGTCGAAAGGGTTGAAACAAACAGATTAATATTAAATCCAAGAGACGCATATACGAATAAACACACACACATATAGGAAGATATATATATATATATATATATATATATATATATATATATATATATATATAATATAAATATATATATATATATATATATATATATATATATATATTAGAGAGAGAGAGAGAGAGAGGAGAAAAAGAGAGAAGAGAGAGAGAGAGGAGAGGAGAGGAGAGAGAGAGAGAGAGAGAGAGAGAGAGAGAGAGAGAGAGAGAGAGAGAGAGAGAGAGAGAGAGAGAGAAGAGAGAGAGAGAGAGAGAGAGAGAGAGAGACAGACAGAAAAAGAGAGAGAGAGAGAGAGAAGAGAGAAGAGAGAAAAAGAGAGAGAGAGAGAGAGAGAGAGAGAGAGAAAGCAGATATAAAAACTCACATACAAATATGCATCAAGTATAATACATAAAACGGATTTTATTTCAATCAGCCACGCTTAAAAAGAATCAGCATATCACACGAATGGGAAGTATAAACAATGAGATTTTCCGATATCTAATCGCCTACACGAAGCAATCAATGTCCGATCGCATCTTCCTATGCACATGCACATGCACAAGGCACGTGGCAATGACGGGCTATTAGCCTGAGCTCGCATGAATGAAAAAGAAAAAGGAGAGAGAGAGAGAGAGAGAGAGAGAGAGAGAGAGAGAGAGAGAGAGAGAGAGAGAGAGAGAGAGAGAGAGAGAGAGAGAGAGAGAGAGGAGGAAAAAAAGACTCACGGCGCCTGATTGTCATTTCACAAGGAAGAGACGAGCTTTTAAAAATGAGCTGTGAGCGCTCGGGGTGAAGCGAACGTAAAATTTATAAATGGGCCGCGCAAATAATAACAGAAAGTAGATTGGTGTGCATGTGTGCTCCTATCTCAAACACAGAGACAAAAGACGCCTACACGAGGGCACGGACACACACACACACACACGCACACACACGCACACAACACACACACACACACACACACACCACACACACACACACACACACACACACACACACACACACACACACACAGAGCTCAGATTAAAATTCGCAAACTGCAAATAGCATGGCACAAATTATCCAACTAAGCTCCTGTGAGGATATAGTCCATCGCAAATAAAATTATTTTTGCTATCCCAATTGGCACAGTTTCATTTCTAAGAAAAATGAATATATACCACACACACACACACACACACACACACACACACACACACACACACACACACACACACACACACACACACACACACACACACACACATACACACACACACACACACACACACACACACACACACACACACACACACACACACACACACACACACACACACACACAACACACAAATATGTGTATTATTTCTATTTTTTCTGTTTTCTTTTTCTTTTCCCTTTTTAGGAACAAGAGAAAAGTTGCCGAGAGCACCACAAAGTGTATTCTGGTTCGACTATGCAACCAAGCTAAAACGGTAATGGAACAAAACAGCAAAAATTACTGTTTTTTTTTCTTAACGGCAGCGTGCAAACACCGTTTATTCTAAATCACTTGTATATGCACTCATCTGCGCGCTGCCTCGCAACAACAACATTCACTCATGGTTACTCACTTTTCCCTCTTTCCCCCTTGAAGCTCCTTCACTCGTTGTTACTCAACCTCTTGTCACCATCACACTTCAGTCATAATTATTCATTTCCCCTCTCCTCTTAGCAACTTCACACTTCACCCATGGTTACTCCCTTCTCTCTCTCTCTCTCCCTCACTCAGCTTCTTCACAATTCACCCATGGTTACTCCTTTCACTCTCTCCCTCTCTCTCAGCTCCTTCACATTCCACTCATGGTTACTTAATTCTTCTCCCTCTCCGATTACCTACGTCAGTCCCCCAGGGGTTTGTCGAATATTCACACGCATGCATGTGCATGTGCGTGCTTCTCCGCGTACGTGTGTTGGCGTGTGTAAACATAAAAGGTGACTGGCCGCGTGTCGCGCACATTCACAGAAGCCTTTCAGGTGAGGGAAGAGCAAAAACCTTAAGAGCGTGTAATCCCCGTCTGTACCACTAAGCTCGCCAAAACGCCACTGTGGCTCTGTTTGGGACAGGAGGCAGTTAGCTCCGACGCTGCTAAACACCTTCGACACACATGCACAATTACACATACATTTTCCCTTCCTCTGCCTCCTCCTCTCTCTCTCCGTTTCGCTTCCATTCCCTCCGACCAGGCGTCCTTTCACACCTTCTTTCCGTTCACTAAAAAACATTAAACCTTCCATTCTCGTGCTCTCCCTGGATGTGTATGGCGCAAGCACCACCTGGGGCGCGAACCAACGTGACTCATAAGTAGGGAGGTAATGCAATTAGCCCCCTCTTGGGTGGGCGGCCACAACCCCGTCGTCCACTCAAAAAAATGTCGTGTTTTCATTTTCTTTGCACTATTCCTACCTTCTAGATCATGTATTAGTTGATCTTTTTGTCTATTAGTATATTATTAAGCTCTACCTCGTCTCATGTCGCCTTCCTATATACATAAGAGAGTTACATAAAGATCGTAACTTTATCATCTCATCCCTCTACTCCACTTCTATCGCCTCCTCTATCCCTCTCTCAACTAAAGATCATCAAAAACACTATTCTTCACCACCTCAACAGATTAACATCGCCATCAAACCGCCCACTCCGCAACTCGTCTCTCTCTCTTCTCTCTCCCCCCACCTACCCTTTCCTCACCTCCCTCTACATCCCCCTCTCCTCCTCCACTCCTCTCTTCTCCTCTCTCACCTCTCTCCCTCCCCTTCCTCCTCTTCCCTCCCTCTCTCTCCCTCTCTCTCCACTCCCTCCCTCCCTCCCTCCCTCCCCCCTCCCTCCCTCACACACACACACACACACACACACACACACACACACACACACACACTCCCAATCTCACTCTCACTCCCAATCTCAATCTCACTCTCTTTACAGCTACCCCTCCACGTTTAACATCTTTTCCGCTTTTTATTCGCCCCCTACGCAAGAAAGTAATCAATATACTGTAGAGTTACCGGAATATATCTACCAGCCTATCTATATATATCACCCACTCACAGCCTCGTAGCCTCTTCATCAAGCTCTCTTTTATTTAAACTCCTCTCTCTCTCTCTCTATCTCTCTCTTCTCTCTCTCTCTCGTTTTTCTCTCTCTCTCTCTTCTCTTCTTTCTCTCTCTCTCTCTCTCTCTCTCTCTCTCTCTCTCTCTCTCTCTCTCTCTCTCTCTCTCTCTCTCTCTCTCTGTCTGTCTGTCTGTCTGATTGTCTCTCATCTCTCTAAAACCCTGCCCTACTCTCTACTCTCTACCACTCTCTCCCTCAGGCCTAGAACACGCGTGGCGCTACCAAGAATCTGGGACGACACCAATAGATAACGCAGTAGCAGTAGGTTAAAACATGAAAAACGGGGATACCAAAAACTCCTTTCCCCTCCCCTCTCTTCCCCTTTCTTTTTTTTCTCTTTCTCCCTTTTCCCTTTTCTTTCCCCTTTTTTTATTTTTTTTCTAGTCTGTTCCTCTTTCCCCCCTCGCCCCCCTCCATCCCCGACGAAGTCATATAAAACTATGGAGCTCCCTTTCCCCCATAGTTTCAGAGAGAGGGAGAAAGGGGGGAAAAAGGGAGAGAGAGGAGAGAGAGAGAGAGGAGAGAGAGAGAGAGAGGGGAGAGAGAGGGGAGAGAGAGAGAAGAGAGAGAGGAGAGAGAGAGAGAGAAGAGAAGGGGGAAGAAAGGAGAGAGAGGAGGGGGAGAGAGGGGGGAGAGAGAAGAGGAAGAGAGGAGAGAAGGAGGAGAAGAGAGGAGAAAAGGAGGAAGAGAGAGAGAGGGAAGAAGAGGAGAGAGAGACAGAGAAGTGAGAGAGAAATAGAGTTGAGCAAAAGACCCAAATAAAATGACATATGCCGACACAAACATAAACAGTGTGTGTTCCTATTACAGCAGGGATGTATTATTAGAAAGGCATGCATTGGCAAGGTGCTCTCTGTGCCAGTAAAAGAGAGGGGGGGGGGGGGGGGGGTTTGTAAGGGGGGGGGGGAAACCAGGGAGTAAAAATACACAGGGAAAAAAATCATTTATGCTTTTTTCCGTTTTTGCTTAACAACTCCTTCGACTACTCGCTACCCATCTCTACAATGATATTCATCCTTATCATCATCACTACAAACGTTTATCATCATCAACATCGCCGCTTTCGTGTCCAACAAAGAAACAATCGCCAGGTACCACCGCAATCACTGGCTAATCCGTCGCATCAACACCGCTATTGAGATAATGAACGACAGTCATCAACCGAACCCTCCCACGACTACTAACTGCTACAGAAAAAAATATACATCAAACTAAAATGAGTACGAAAAATCATCAATACGGCAAATATTTCCCTTCCCTTCTAACACAATAAAAAGATAGGACGCTTCTTTCGGCTGGACGGCAATCGCGGCACTGGAGGCCTGATGACCACGAGATAATATGAGTGATTTAGATGTGTGTGCGTGTGTGTGTGGGGGGGGGGGGGGAGGTGCGTTTGTCTGAGGGTGTGTTTGTGAGCATGCATTTGCAGGGGTTTTTAATTATGGCCCTTTTAAAGCTTGCGAGTGTCTTTGGTGTGCGTGTTTGTATACTGCATGTGCCTTGTATTTTATGTGTGCGTGTGTGCGTGTTGCCTCGGCGCCGTTACCATGCCACAAGGCGTGGAGGGGCTGGATCTGTGCCAATCGTTACTCCGAGAAGGTTGGGCTCGCGAGCCTGCTTCCTCAAAGCACGTGGCTAAGCTGCCATCGAAACAAGCACTCGGTATGCCATATCTACGGCTCATCACAGTAACAATCGTCTACAACAAGGACGCTCAATGAGAACGGCCGTGGCGTTGATAATGTATGGAATGATGATACATAAATTTAAAACTGAAAATATGTTAAAAGCGACTGAAATGATTGGGTCATTACAGACATACCAACTAACAGAAGAAAAATCGGGGAAAAAGAAAAAAATACAGAAAAAAAAAAACCCCAAAGTCCAACACCCCAATCGATGACGTTTGGCCATTGCCCCAAAGAAAGGGGAAGGACGGAAGTGGAGGGAGAGGAAGAGGAAATGGAGGAAGAGGAGGATATGGAGAAGGATAAGGAGAATGAGGAGGAGGAGACCGTGATAGGGGAGGAGAAAAGAAAGAGAGAAAAGGAAGAGTAAAAAAGAAGGAAGGGGATGGTAGGGGAGGAGAGGACAACAGAGCAGAGGAGAGGAGAGGAAGAGGAGGGGACGCGGGGAAGGGGAGGCCAAGGACGGCGACAGCGGCGTGGACATCCCAACCTCCATAGGACAGACGTAGCCAGCGCCCTGCAAACCATCCTTATTCACTTGATTCCAGTCCTTGCTCTTTCTCCTTTTATTTTCTACCTTAATCGAACGACACAACTACACACTTCTACCTCGCAAAACGAAAACTCTCCTAGATGATTCCTTCAGCTGCCTGCAACGTGATAAAGAAACATGTGCTTCACCCAGACTGTCCTCTAACGGGGAGCCGGATTGCGCATAATCCGGTTCGCACGTCCACTCGACCGCCCCCAAGTACAATCGACGAAAAACTGCGAAAATGCGTTTCTTTAAATCCAAACGAAAGTACGTGTAATAGTGCAAACTCACTGCTTAATTCAATATTCATGCCCTTTAACTCATTAGCACAATGCTTTAAACCACCCGGCCCACTTGCTGATAAACTCTAACCCATGTATCCCTCTGCCTCCAAATAAACAGAAACAAAGAAAGAAAATAGTTACAGAACATCGCAATACAAACCCGTAACCGAATACAGGTTCAATAAACCATCCATAAACACATGCGCTCACGTCAACAGCAAGTGTTGCCATACAGAAAAAAAGAAGCTCGGCTTGCGGCAGGTGGTAGCCAGCTGGAACACGAGGCGCAGCTCGTCATGCTATACCCCGCGTGCCTCGACCAACAGAAACTGCCCAGGGCTCCCTCGACGCCCGTGCCGCCTCCGCCTCATGGGCCGCGAGCAACAAGGCGCACGTTTGAATAACATTCTTGGTCATGAGCTGGCAAGAGCGACCGGATAAACCAGCCTCGCGCTCTCGAATTACAATATCTGGCCTGGAAAATTCCTCTAAAGGCTGTCTCGTTTTATTTCCCCCTTCCTTTGTTTACGAACAAGACTCTGAGGATGACAGAATATCAGCCTGTCAGTCTCCCGCTCTCATATCCGCCGTGCATAAACGTCGCTTTCCACAAAATTTTTCGCGTAGGCTCAGCCAGAACGCCGATGTGCTGTCAGGATATTTTTACCTCGAGAACACAGAACCCGGTGCATGACAGCCTCGAACAAAAACATTAAAGGCATGCATGGTTCCACTGGGCGCCGTTGCCGTCCGCCGAGAGTGCGCAAACTGACGAGATGATGGAGCCCAACATTTCATGATATTCAATACCTCTAATCCGAAAAAGGAAAACAGGAACCAAGAGGATGCTTGTGTAATGTTAAACGCGACGTGATTCTTACCGCGCTCGACTGGGACCTATGAAAAAAAAAAACACCTTCCATCCTGGCATATCGTTTGCACACACACCGGCATCAGAAAACTAACAAAGCCCACGCACAGTCACAGCTCTAGCAAGGGGGGCGTGAACATCCTAAACCAGTGCCAAAGTAAGTCATATCTCAACGCCAACACCGCAGCGCATTACCCGGCTAATAAATATTTCCCAAAGCACGCCGCTTCGAGAAAAATGACCGGCACATACAAGGAAAGATGATCGAAAACAAAACACACATGATAACCACAACCGAAAGATCTAGCCTCCCCCCCCCCCCCCCCAGCCTGCATTACCGGTTTTAACTTTAATGCCCTCGAGATCTTGATATACATGCTGAGACTCCACGGAGGTGAGCCAATACGAAAAGCCGATGAGCTGTTAGAAGTCTTTTTCCAATTCCGTGTATACTTATCTCAGCCAACCCCCTCTATCTCTCTCCGTCTTCTCTCTGTCTCTCTCTCTCTGTCTGTCTGTCTGTCTGTCTGTCTGTCTGTCTGTCTGTCTGTTCTGTCTGTCTGTCTTCTGTCTGTCTGTCTTCTGTCTCTCTTCTCTCTCTCTCTCTGTCTTCTGTCTCTCTCTCTCTCTCTCTGCCTGTTTTGTCTCTCTCTCTCTCTTCTCTCTCTCTCTCTCTCTCTCTCTCTCTCTCTCTCTCTCTGTCTGTCTCTCTCTCTCTCTCTCTCTCTCTCTCTACTGGCCTTCCTCCACCTGCCCTGCTCCGTTAATGGAAAGGGATTAATCCTAGTCCTTTCATTTTCTATGATTTGACCCTTTCTTGACCCTAAACCTCCCGTTTCTCCCGGCCTGGAAAGCCAAGGGCCATACTTGAGAGCCACGATCTGCGAGGACAAGACAGTAATACGGTGAAGTAGGAAAACCGCCTGATCATAACGAATTCTTCATACTCCTCATGCCTTCCGAGAAACATGGGCATCGTCAAAGAGAAAGGGAGAGAGAAGGAGAGGGAGATGGAGGAAAGAGAGAAGAGAGAGGGAGGGGAGGGGGAGAGAGGATGGGAGAAATGATGAAGGAGAGAGAGAGAGAGAGAGAGAGAGAGAGAGAGAGATGCACATATATGTATATATACGTGTGTGCATAAATACATAAAAAAACACCCTGGCCAGGGGACATTACCAGAATTGCCCAGCGGCCGTGAGCGCACGCTGCGACGCAAGAGCTAACGGCGGTGCGCCTCTCCGCGGGGTGAGCAAAGGGCGTCCGGCAACCGCACTTGCGCCCACGAAGGATCGCGGGTGTCCGGCAGCGGCGACCGTCAAAGGGGGCACTCCCAAAAGTTACCTGAAAACAGAGAAATGAAGTTACTGATACTGTTTAACAATTCTGGGATTATTCTTCTAATAGTTATGCAGTGAATATGCTACAATAAAAGTAATAATTATTTTTTTTATACTGGTGATAACAACCACTGTCACTGTCTAAAAAACAAGCTTCAAAACACGCAAGTGTAACGCGTGGTAATACCAAAAACAACGATAATAATAACGATAGAGATAATGAGAATAATAACACCGCTTGCAAAATGTTTTCCTGTTTCCCTTTATCAGGAATGATTGATTTAAAAAATTACATTATATTTGCACTATCATCTTTTTTGTTAAGTCTTCGACAATTGTTAAATAATACGGGCTCTGTCAGGTTTATTTACCCTTTACATGGGGATGACTTTTGGAAAATCTGATGTAAAAAAAAAAAAGTGATCACAACAAAAAATTACAATAACACGAACAACACAAAAAACATAACACAGATACAAAGACAAGCCTACTGTCTATTCGTAAAACCAAGAAAGTGGCCTTAATGAACGACACACTAACCCTCTTCCGCGCATACTCTTCCCCACCACCCAGAATACGCAGGAAATGCCCAAGGAACCAGTCTACCAGAAACGTCATTATCCCTAGTCTTACGAGAGAGGGGCGAGGGAGATGAGGGAGATAGGGGTGGGGGTGGGAGTGGGGGAGATAGGGGTGGGGGTGGGAGTCGTGAGGGAGGATCAAAGACAAGAATCACATGTCATTAACCTGTCAATCCTCCGGCCAGCCTCTCGTCGAGGGCAAGGGAATCAACCATATAAGTGTTTCCTGGCAGTGTCCTCGCGCAGCTGGCTGATGTTGCGATGGCACGGTGAGCCCGGATTTAACTTTTTCATGCTCTCTTTCTCTCTCTCTCTTCTCTCTCTCTCTCTCCTCTCTCTCTCTCTCTCTCTCTCTCTCTCTCTCTCTCTCTCTCTCTCTCTCTCTCTCTCTCTCATTTTTTTTCTCTCTCTCAGACACACACACACACACACACACACACACACACACACACACACACACACACACACACACACACACACACACACACACACACACCACACCACACAAACACAACACACACACACACACACACACACACACACACCACACAACACACACACACACCCACACACACACACACACACACGTCAAAGGTCAGCAATAAACAGCCTGGAATGCAAATGACGTATCGAAGAACTCCCCCCCCCATCGACGCCCTTTGATTAACGCCCTGCATATCATAGGGTGATCAGAGGCAGCCCCTAGAATCGGTAAATAAATTAAATATCAATAAATTAGAGAGAGAAAAAAAAAACAAAAGAGAAAGAGAAGAGAGAGAGAGAGAGAGAGAGAGAGAGAGAGAGAGAGAGAGAGAGAGAGAAGAGAAGAGGAGAGAGAGAGAGAGAGAGAGAGGAGAGAGAGAGAGAGAGAGAGAGAGAAGAGAGGGGGTGAGAGAAGGAGAGGAGAAGAGGGGAGTGGAGGGAAGGAAAAGAGAGAAGGAAGAGAGAATGAGGAGGAACGGAAAGGAAGAGAAAAGAAGAGAGAGAAAGAGAGAAGAAGAGGAGGAGAGAGAGAGAGAGAGAGAGAGAGAGAGAGAGAGAGAGAGAGAGAGAGAGAGAGAGAGAGACCAAAAAGAGAAGAAAGATGAGAAGGAGAGGCGGCGAGGAAGAGGAGATGGAGAGGAGGGGCAGAGAAGAGATGGAGAATGATAGGGGAGGTGTAGGAGGCGGGGGCGGGGGGGGGAGGGGGTAATCTTCTGATATAATATCAATCGGTGTCAGAGGGGAATGTATCACGTCATCCAGCAACGCACTCTGATGCGTAATGAAGGAAAGGGTAGGGGGTGGTGGTAGGGGTGGGGGGATTGCGGACTAGGTAGTAGTGCCCTCGCGACTTTAAGAACACTGGAACCCCGAAGGTAGATCCTCCTCGCTGCACAAAACGATTAAAACTTTCCTAAATTCAAAACAAAAAACAAAGCAAAAATCCCCAACCGTCACCCCGCACTGACAGCCACCCCACACGTCATCCGCGACACCCGCTTAGTGCCTCGAGAACAGACCTTAGCTAAGACTGTAAATGAGTAGTTGACACCAGAGCAGGAGCCAGCGGCATGCGGCCCTGGTGTGTACTGGGCGTGATTTAGTTAAACAGCCAATTGCCTATCAGTTTAATAGAGCCAGTCGCGCCTCGGGTTGTAAACTCACGTGCAGCTCTCGAGACCGATCAGGAATGAATGTCCCAAGGCGCTGTTTGACACGTGCCGAGGGGCTACGGCAAGACGTTCGCGAAACCTTTGAACTCCCGCGCGTTCCTGACATTCTTTGTCGAACTTTTCTTTTAATCCACGTACCCATTTGTTTTTTTCTCTCCTTCCCCTACCCTCTGTTTTGTCCCTCTACATCTCTAATGTCGCCGTAGGCTTCTCTGCTTCCACCTCGGTGACTCACTCTTTCCTTTATCACCTCATTCGCCATCACTCCCTCTTCATGTAGATCACTATGTTTCCACTGTGCTCTGCCAATCGCTTCTTACCCTTTCCCCTTCGTCAAGCTTACCCTGTTTTCCCTATTATCATCCCTAACTCCCAATTCCCCTTTTCTTCTCCCTCTGACCTCCTTCCCTTTAACGCCACTACGACAGCTCCCTTCCTCCCCCTCCCATCCCCCCTCTGACTTTCCGGTCTTGGGAGTCAAGTGGCCTGATAACTAAGACATTTTTTCTTCGCCTTCCACCCTACAGAATTACGCCGGGCTGTTCTACCTCCCGCCTGCCACATCCCTGTCATTTGCAGCTGTGTGGAACATATGAGCGTGATGGTAATGATTCTGATTGATGGTCATTTCATTGACGGCGTTTCTCGTCATGTGTAAGCTGAGTAGTAGGAGGAAGAGGAAAGGGAAGAAAGAAGACGACGACAGTGTTGAAGAATATGAAGAGAGGAAAAACGTGCGGTATGGCTCTAGCCGAAGAGAGAGAGAGAGGTCCTTCCGCACTTCGCGAGGGGAAACTCCCCTTTCCCCTCCACAAGAATGTAACAAGCTCGGCCGAGTGCGCCGGCGTCGCTAAGGGAGAAACTAACGTCTTCAAACAGCTATCAACGTGCAGCCTAACCTCTCCGTTCGCCTCATAAGCCTCCCCTCCTCCCATCTGCGCACCCATCGCATACCGAGCTCAAGAGCAGCACAGCTGTTCCATCAGCACAAGCTGTTCTAGCATCACAACGACGCCGCTGGCATCTACCTCGTGACTATTACGGCCGCTACTCATACGCATGCGCAAGCTGTGAGAAAGATGGAGCGAGAGAAAAAAAAAAAAACAGATCATCCACTCCTCAGCTTCTACTGACACGTTGAAGCACTCGTAGACCGAAACATAAACAGCTACAGAGAATGAAAAAATATACAGTTCATGTTAGACAAAACATATCCTCCGGAATATCAAAACAAACAATTGCCACAAAGTTCACACTCTGAAAAAAAGAGGAACCGAAAATATACAGCGGACCCACGACCTAAAAACAAAACAGACCGCCAAAACAAGAACACAAATACCTACGAAGCGACACCTCCTGACAAAAAAAGAAAAGAAAAACAAAAACAAAATCAAAAACAAGCAGGATCCGCAAACAGATCACAAGGGCAAAACACGGGCGACCTCTGACCAAAAGAAAGGAGCAGGAGGAAAAAGAGGAGGAGACGGAGACAAGAGGACCCAAACAGCACATTCAAGGGAAAAGAGGAGTATTGGCCGAATGTCGGGCGGGCAGTGGAGAGAGGGAGAGAGAACGGCAAACGAAACATTCCGGGAGACGTTATTGGCGTAGTCCCGGGAGTGTTTATGAGAGAGGAGGAGGTAGAGGAGGGTGGGGAAGGAGAAGAGGAGGAGAGGAGAGGAGGAGGAGGAGAGAGCAGAAGGAAGAAAGGAGGAGGAGGAGGAGAAGGAGGAGAAGGAGAGGAGGAGGAGGAGGAGTAGGAGGAGAGAGAGGGAGGAGGAGGAGTGAGGAGTGAGGAGGAGGAGGAGGAGTGAGGAGGAGGAGGAGGAGAGGAGGAGGAGAAGGAGGAGGATAGGGGAAGAATAGCAATAGTATGAAGATGGAAAGAAGGAAAAAGGAGGAAAAGGAGAGGAAGGGCGCACTTACGCACTTGCACACACACGCACAGGCACGCACGCACGCACACACTTTCTACCTTTGACACCAACTCAGTAGTGGGGGTAGGGGGTAGCAGATAGGGGGAGAAGGAGGGGGAGAAGTGGGGGAAAGGGGGGAGCGGTGGGATATCCAAACAATCTATCGGGTTGGACGTTGCTGTCCTCCCGTTGCCATGTTACCAAGTCTCGAGGAAAACAGCTGTTAGAAGTGCGGCCAACGGTACACAAGGACAGTGATGGTGGTGGTGGCACAGGTGGGGTGCGCTAAACTTTCCCCCCAGAGGTACGGTCCCCCCCCCCTTACACCCCCCCCCCTTCTCCACCACGCCCCAGGCACTCCATTCGCTGGGTTCTTTTTTAGCCGGTAGGGAAAATACGCTCGTTTCCGTGACAGTTACTTTCCTGGCAACACAGGCTCCTTCTCGACGAATAATGACAGTAATAACGTCCCCTTATGTGCATCCAGCGCCGCGTCTCGTGTCTCGGCTGTCTCCAAGAACACCGCATTCTCTTTAAAGGTATATGATTAACCGCAGCATCCGTTTCCTTGGCGCGACATCGAAAAAATGACAGAGAAAAAATAAATCATACTTCCTCGGAATTTTCTCGAAAAGTTTCCCAGCCTGCGCTTTTTCCCGTTGGCACAGCTGGAGAAACGTGTGCCATGAAGTTATCTGATTAATCACAACCATGGCATCTGACGTAGGCTACTCTCCGTTTTATCACTGAAGTTGCCCATGTGTAATTATCTTTCTTCCCCTCTCCCCCATTCATTCTCAACTCTCATTCTCACCCTTTCTCTGTCACCTTTTATTTTCTCTCTCTCGTTCCTAAACACTCATGCTCGGGTTCTCTTTTGATTCATTTCCCTCTGCCTCCATCTTCCTCTCCTTTCTTCCCTTTTTCTTTCTCCATCTTCCTTTCACTATATCGCTCTCGCTCTCTCCCTCCCTGTCCTTTTCCTTCACTTAGGCTTTCCCTCTTACTCTCTCCTCCTCCCTCTAGAGCTCCAGTCCCCTCCCTCGCCTCTCCCTCTCCCTTTATATCCATCCCGTGCAAACACTTTCAAGCAGTCTGTATACATGTCGCAATCCCTTCATAAAGGAGGCAACTCCAAAAGCCGTTGCGTATTCCGGATAACTATACTGCAAGCACACTCCGTTTCTACTCGCGGCTTTGGCTCAATGCTCACGCAGCTTCCACACCTCGCCTACGTTGCTTATGTAACAACGCCGCCCTTGCTCACTCCGAACGCACGGCCGCGATTCCTTTAGAATGGCGCGTACAACGGGGCAAAGGAAAATAATAATTGTACACAAACACACACACACACACACACACACACACACACACACACGCACACACACACACGTGTATATATGTATATATCAACACATGCACAGCACATATTCGTACGCATTCACTCATATATGTGCTCAAAAGGTGGGCTACCTTTACGGCCCCTTCCCTTTGAGCCAAGCGAAACAAAGCGGCGGAGGGGAGGCAAGGGTCACTTCTACACCACCTTATAGCGAAGTCCTGGATTCTTCCCGCATTCGTGATATAAATAAACAAAGAGAGAAATACAAACAGCTTCTAGGATACTCGTAGAATGGTACGCATACACATGGGCAATCCCTCCCTCTCGCTCTCTCTCTCTCTCTCGTCGTCTCTCTTCTCTCCTCTCTCTCCTCTCTCTCCTCTTCTCCTCTCTCTCTCTCTCTCTCTCTCTCCGCCTCCTCTCTCGTCCTCTCTCTCGTCTCTCTCTGCTCTCTCTCTCTCTCTCTCTCTCTCTCTCGCTCTCTCGTCGATCGCCTCGTCTCTCTCTTTTCTCTCTTCTCCTCTCTCGCTCGCTCTCGTCTCTCTCTCTCTCTCTCTCTCTCTCTGTAAGTGTGTGTGTGTGTCTGTAAGTGTAAGTGTGTGTGTCTGTGTGTGTGTGTGTGTGTGTGTGTGTGTGTGTGTGTGTGTCTGTGTGTGTGTAAGTATAAGTGTGTGTGTGTGTGTAAGTGTAAGTGTGTGTGTGTGTGTAAGTGTGTGTGTGTGTGTAAGTGTAAGTGTGTGTGTGAAGGTGTGTGTGTGTGTAAGTGTGCGTGTAAGTGTGTGTGTGTGCGTGTGTGGTGTGCGTGTGCGTGTGCGTGTGCGTGTGCGTGTGCGTGTGCGTGTGCGTGTGCGAGCGCGTGCTTGTCTGTCTACCCGTAGGTTATGACAATACAAATACATCACTATGGACTTCCATAATTGAATTCCCCCCAACTTTGCGACAGAATCTTAACTGTGCTAAATTTCGACGCAACCAACCTACACCTATCTTGGCCAGCCCGTATGATGTCGCTTGCATGCACGCTCTCCCAATCTCGGAGGACTCTGCCTGCACCTTGCTTGAATTGTTGCATTCAATTCCCCTCGGCTGAGACTTACCAGTAGGCTCGTGGCAGGTTTTTGCTGCGCCCTTCTAATTATCCATATCAATTCCGTTTTACTTTTCCGCCGCTCCGCCCCCTCCTGCCCGCGTTTACCTTCCACTACACCTGCAATCCCTTGTCCAAACAAGATCTCAGGCTTATCTAAGATACACAGATATACCTAAAATTGCACGGCCAGCGCCTCCGTCGCTACCGCAATCCCTTCACGCTCTCCTTCGGTACCTTCCGCTTCCCCGACGCCCCTCCTCTTTGCCACGCCCTCTTCTCCTTCGACTTCTTCTCGCTTGACGCCCTTACCCCCCCCCCCCCCGCGCCCTCTAATGCCCCCGCACGTGCAGGACCAAGGACGCAGGAGCAGCCAAGTTTCACACGGGGGTGGAAGGAGAGAGATGGAGGGGAGAAAATAGGTGAGAAAGGAGGAGCTAGAAAAAGGAAGGGGCAAGGAGGGTGAAGGAGCCGGGAAAAGATGAGGAGGAAGGATAAAGAGGATGAAGATGAGGAGGAGGAAAAGCAAACGAAAAGAAGCAGAAAGAGGAGCAGCAGGGAGGTGATAGAGGTCGGCACTAAGTTCAGATTTTTTTTGCCTATTCAAAACCCGGCATGAGTTACATGATCTTTCCACTTTTCATTTTGTCCCTCTTTTCTCTCTTCATTTTTGCCCCCAAACAAACACACCCAAATACACTTGCACTCACACGCACAAACAAGCGGACATACACAAACGCCCGAGTCTCAGAAGATCTATATACCTCACTAAGACCCCTCTCTCGCTGTAGTGCCAAGAATGTGGGTGGCAGTTTCGGAGGGTAGGGGCAGAGGTTGGGAAGACGGTTTGGGTGCAAGGCAGTGGTTGGGACAGAAGGAGGGGCATTGTAGGGCATGGCAGGGGTAGGGAAGGCGAAAGTGGAGTGCTATATTCTTTTAATATGGACCCAAGACCTCCCCCAGGGGTTTGGGAATGGGGGGCTTCGGCCCGGGGGGAATTTCCGTCCGGGGTTTTTTTTTAAACCAGCTTTCCCCCCTTCCCCCCCCCACCCCCCCCTCCTCGGTTATTTTCCCGCCTTTCCCCGACCCGGCCCCTCCCCCCCTTTTGGCCCCCCCCCCCCACCCTCTTCCCCTTCCCTTTTTCCCTTCCCTTTTTTTTTTTTTTTTTTTTCCCTTTCCCCAAAATTCTTTTTTCCCTTTTTACGCCCCTTTACCCCCCCCCCCCCCCCCCCTCAATTGCCCCCCGCCCCGGCAACCCAACCCCCGGAGCCAGAAGTTTAACCCCTACAAAAATTTGGGGGGGAAAAAATGGTGGGGGGGCAGTTGGGGGCGGAGGGTAAAAAGGAGGGGCAAGGGTTGGGGAAGGGTGGGGAGGCGAGGAGGGGGGAAAGAAAAAAAAGGGGCAAAAAAGGAGGCAGGGGAGGGAAAGGGGGGAAAGGGGGAGTTTTTTCCCCTTTTAAAAACCCGCGAAGTTAAGGGGCTTCCCGGGGCCCTTTGGTTCCCCCCCCCCCTTTTTTCCCCCCAAAAAAAACCCCCGCAATTTGAAAAGAAACCCTCCGGACATCCCAAAGCCCGGGGGGGGTTGAAAGGGGGGGGGGTTAAGATTCCGGGTGGGGGAAAATGGGGAATGGGCCCAGAGGGAAGGGTTAGGGGGGGGGGTTTTGGGAAAGGTTGGGGGGCGAAGGGGAATGGGGACAAAAAGGGGTCCCATTTTTGGGGGGCCTGGGGGGGGAAAAGGCAAGGGGACAATTTTTTAAAATCCATAGGGGCCGGGGGTAAAGGAGATGTGGGATGAGTAAAAAAGGGGAGGAGTGAGGGGGAAAAAACCCTTTGGTTAGGGAAGGGGGCCAAATAAAAAGGAGGGGAGATGGGAAAACCGGGGAGGGGAGGGTAAAAAAGGGGGCCCAAAAGGGGGGGGGGGGAAATGAAAATGGGGGGGCTAAGGGGGGGAAAGGGATGGGTGCGAAAAAATTTTTCCTGGGGGAAAATCGAGAGGGAAAAATTTTGGGGGTACGAACCCCCCGGGGGAAAAAGGCCGTTAAAGGATCCCAAAGGGAAAAAAGGGGGGGGGGGGAGGGGGGGGGGGATAAAAATGAGAAAAAGAAAGACCAAAAAAAAAGAAGGATAAACCCCCGGGGAGATTTGGGGCCCGAAAAAAAAAGGGGGGGAAAAAGATGCAAAACGGGGGAAAGGGAAAAGAAGGGGAAAATTTTGCGGAATAGGGAAAATTGAGAAAACGAAAGGGGGTTCGGGGATGGGTCCCCGGGAAAAAAAAGGAAAAGGGGGGGGGGGGGCCAGTTAAAAAGAACAGGCCAAAAGGCCCCCTGGCGGGACCGCCGTTTAAACGGGGCAAAAAGGGAAAAAAACCGGGCCCGTCTTTTTTGCTTGGGGGTTTCCCGGGGCCCCCCCCGGGCTGAGGGGCAAAAGGGGGGTCATTGGAGCCCGGCCAACGCCCTGTGCGGGAGCCGCGAACGGGGCCAAAAACCTTCCCCCTCCTTTTTGCGGGGGGAACCCAAAGGGGGAACCGCCGGGGCCTTCCCCTTCTCCCACCCCCCCTTCTTTCTTTTCCTTCCTCCCCTTCCCCCCCCCCCTCCTTTCCCCCTCCACTCTTTTTCCCGCCCCTTCCCCCCCCCCCCCCCCTCTCCTCCTCCCTCATTTTCTCCCCCTCCCTTTTCTCTCCCCCCCCCTTTCCCTCTCTCTCCCCCCCCTCCCTCTCTCTCTTCCCCCCCCTCTCTCCCCCTCCTCCCTCTCTCTCTCTCCCTCCCCCCTCTCTCCCTCCCTTCTCTCTCTCCCCTCCCTCCCCCCTCCCTTTTCCTTCTCTCTCCCTCCCCCCCCTCTCTCTCCCCCTCCCTCTCTCTCTCTCTCCCCCCCTTTTTCTCCCCCCCTCTCCCTCCCCTCCCTCCCTCTCCCCCCTCCTCCTCTCTCTCCTCCCTCCCCTCTCACCCCTTCCCCTTCTCTCCCTTCCCCCCTCTCTCCCCTCCCTCTCCCCTCTCCCTCCTTCTCCCTCTCCCTCCCCTCCCCCCTCTTTCTCTCCCCCCCTCCTTCTCCCTCCCCCTTTCTCTCTCCCCCTTTTCTCCCTCTTTTTCCCTCTCCCCCCTTCCCCCTCTCTTTCTCTCCCCCTCTTTCCCTCCTTCTCTTTCTCTCTCTCTCCCCTCTTTCTTTTCTCCCTCTCTTTCTCTTCCCCCTCTCTTTCTCTCTCCCCCCCATCCCCTCTCTTTCTTTTTCTCCCTCCCTCTCTTTCTTCCTCCCCCCCCCCCCCCCCCCCCCCCCCCCCCTCCTCTCCTCTCCCTCCCTCTCCTCTCCCTCCCCCCCTTCTCTTCCCTCCCCTCTCCCTCTCTTTCTCTTCTCCCTTCCCCCCTCCCCTCTTTCCTCCCCCTTCCTTTCCCTCTCCCTCCTTTCTCTCTCCCTCCCCTCCCTTTTCCCCTTTCTCTCTCCCTCTCCTCCCTCTCCCTCTCTTTTCTCCCCCTCTCTCCTCTCTCTCTCCTCTCTCTCCTCCTCCTCCCTCCTCTCTCTCCTCTCTCTCTCTCTCTCCTCCTCTCTTTTTTCCTCTCTTTTCTCTTTTTCTCCTCCCTCCCCCTCTTTTTCTCCCCCTTTTCCCCTTTTTTCTCCTCTCCCCCTTTTTCTCTCTCTCCTCTCTCTTTTCCCCTCTCTCCTCCCTCTCTCCCCTCTCTCTCTCCTCCCTCCTCTCTCTCTCTCCTCTCCCCCTCTCCTCCTCTCTCTCTCTCTCTCTCTCTCTCCCCCTCCTCTCTCTCTCTTCCCTCCTCTCTCTCTCTCCCCTCCTCTTTTCTCTCTCTCTCCTTCCTCTCTCTCTCTCTCCTTCTCTCCTCTTTTTCTTTCTTCTCCTCTCTCCCCTTTTCCTCTCTTCCCCCCTCTCTTCCTTCTTCCTCCCCCCTCTCTGCTCTCTCCCCCTTTTTCTTTTTCTCTTTTCTCTCTCTCTCTCTCCTCCTTTTCTCCTCTTCTCCCCCTCCCCTTTTCCCCTCTTTCTCTCTATTTTTCTCCCTCCCTCCTCCTCTCTCTCTATCTCTTTTTCTCTCTCCCTCAGCCCTCTCTCTCTTTTCGTGAGCGTATTTTTCATGGCGTTTTTTCTTTCCCCAAACATTTTTTCCGCTTGTTCCAACCCCCCTCCGAATCAACAGGGGACGTAAAAACCCCACGGGACCCCGCCTCTCGAGCGTCTGGGGGAAAACTTTTCCCCCTTGAAATGGTTTTCTAATGGCGGCGTTTTGGCCCCATATGAATAGGCATGAGGTCGAGGGGGGGGAGGGGCGCTGCCCTGCCGAGCGTCCCGCTATTATGCTGTCACTACGCGGTTTCGATCTCGCTACGACGGGGTGCTGATCCTGCCGCTTGGATCAGCCTGGATATTTTACGCTAAGGAGTTCATCGAAATAATAAGAATAACGCCTTCTGCTCAGCTTTGTGGCTTTGGCGGTCGTATCTGCATGAAGTTATCTATTTCCGTTGATAACCTAATATACGCATATCGTCACGCTTTATAACTATGGATGACTGTATGTATACACACACAAGAACACACGCATACAAAAAGCAATCATCCACGGACGAGTGTGTTTTGTCTCCTATTTCCTTACCTTCTTAACTTTTATGTGCTCCCTAATGACGTCACTGCAGAGTAGGCGTATCTAGTTTCCACCAAAAAGCCTTCCATTGTCCTAGCCAAGCCCCCCCCCCCCCAAACCACACACAAACACACTCGTCTAGGTTTTCCACTCCTTTCTACATATAAAATGTTGCAGCATTAGTGAGACAGTGAACAAAAGCAATGCAATATTAATAAACTACAATTGATGTATAACCAAGAGTCCTTAAAAACAAAAAAAACAAAGACAGACACACAAATAAACGAGAATACGACAGCTTAGGCCTTACTTATAAATAATTCAAGAGAGAGAAAAGCAGTAAAGGCGGAATCGAGAAAGCAAATGACCCCGGCGAAAGAAGACAGCAGCTTAAGCTTACGTCGCTCCTAACGGTGCACAATGTCAATAAGCCGGAGTTAAAAAAGAAGTCTTTGCATTGTTTGCAGACGCCACAAAACGTCTGCAGTGCTCCGCAAACAAGCAGGTGATTAATCTAATCACAATCTCCAATCGCAACGAAGACGAAATGAGAACATTACGTGGCAAAGGGAGAGACTGCATATCTAATAACCCCCAGTGCAAAGCAAAGAACCAAAATCAAGCAGCACCTAATCTACTGATAGTGATGTCAGTAGTGAAAGGAGTGCCTATCTATAAAACTTTTTATAAACAATCATGTGTGAAATCGTGCATAACGAAACAAGTGCGTCCGTAACATACAATAAACCTCGTGAGCAAGACAAACCAGAGCGAATCCAAGTGCCACTACGGCCTGAAAAGTAAAATGCAAGGGCTGTAACGAGCTACATACATACAAGCACATATCCTAATTCCTTTTCTTCCCCTCTCTTTGCCCCTCCCTACTAACGACCCCTATCGCGAAGCAGATATTTATCGCATGCCCTCCCCCCCTTGCTAGACGACGCAACCTAGTAGTCTGTCACACAGTACATCTCTCAACGTCTTCTGGTGCTCGTATGCACACACATCCAGGCCCTTTGTTGATTCACATTACATCTCACTACCGGGTGGTGACGTACCTTGAGGTTGTTGTCATAATCCTTTTGGTCCAATATGTGTGCACGTACTATGCACGCCTCGGAAAGAAAGGGAGAAGAGATGGGGCAGGAGACGTGGAGGGGAGGGACAAGCGGTAGGCGGAAGATGGAAAAGAGGGAGAGAGAAGAGGGGAGGAGAGGGAAGAGAGAGGAGGGAGAAAGAGGGAGAGGGGGAGAGGAATGAGAGAGGAGAGAGGAGAGGACATGAGAGAGGAGGAAGAGAGAAGAGGAGGAGAGAGAGAGAGAGAGAGAGAGAGAGAGAGAGAGAGAGAGAGAGAGAGAGAGAGAGAGAGAGAGAGAGAGGGGGGGGGGGACGAGCGAAATAACGGAGAAAGAAAGGGCGGAGGAGGAAGAGGAGGAAGAGGAGGAGGAGGAGGAAAGAGGGAGATAATAGGGATGAAAGGGCAGAGGAGAAGTAGAATGAATAAGAATAAGAACAGAGGAACACCCGGGAAACAGAAAATTTAAAAATCGGGCCAGTGTGTGTCCTTACGTCCGAATCTCAACTCTTCCCCCGCCTGTCCCCCCCCCCTATTTCCCCTCGCTCGCCCCCCTAGATCACCCATACACTCCGCCCAACACTGGCAGGAGTCCAGCCGCCTCTGCCCTTCTCTCCTCTTCCTCCCTCGCGCCCTACACCCGCCCACGGACACACCTACACAACTTACCAAGGCAGACAGCGCCAGAACAACAAACACATTTACTCATACACAGAATTCAAAATTGGGTTCCTGTACTAATCACTTGCCATCTCTCCTCCTCCCCCCGTTTACTCCCCTAAAGATTTCACCCTAAACCTTACGACCCCTAAAACCCGCCCGATCCGGCCCTCCACCCCCTCCCGCCCCTCTCCCTTGCCCTCCTCCCGCCCCTCTCCCTTGCCCTCCTCCCGCCCCTCCCCCTAGCCCTCCTCCCGCCCCTCCCCCTAGCCCTCCTTCCACCCCTCCCCCTTGCCCTCCTCCCGCCCCTCCCCCTTGCCCTCCTCCCGCCCTTCACCTCGAACTACGCATCTTGCAGCGAGGCGGCGGCGGCGGCGGTGTTGCAGGGAGGGAAGGAAGGCAGGTCGCACTCGCGGGAGGTCAATACCGAACGAAAACCGCCGCCGCTCCGGGGACGCGGGCTAGGTCAGGCAGGCATGCAAGGTCACTCGTCCACACGAATGTATAAACAAGATCGTAAGCGAATACTCGAAAGAAACACGCACGCTAAAAGAGATAGGCGAGGGAGAAAACAAGGTGGAAGGGACTGAATTGGGGAGTGATGAAAGAGAGAAGGAGAGGAGAGATGAGAGAAACAGAGTGAGACGAGAGAGAGAGAGAGAGACGAGATGAGAGAGAGAGAGAGAGAGGGGGAGAGAGAGAGAGAGAGAAGAGAGAGAGCGAGAGAGAAGAGAGAGAGGAGAAAAGAGGAGAGAGAGAGAAGAGAGAGACAGAGAGAGAGAGAGAGAGAGAGATGGAGAAAAGAAGAGAAGAGAGTAGAGTAAAGAGAAGATGAGAGAGAGAGAGAGAGAGAAGAGAGGAGAAAAGAGATAGAGAGAGAGGGGGAGGAGAGAGGAGGAGAGAGAGAGAGAGAGAAAGAGAGAAAAGAGAAAGGGGGAAAGAGGAAAGAAGGAAGAGAAGGGAAAGAGAGAAAGAAAAAGAGAAAAAGAAAGAGAAAAGAGAAAGAAAAAAAGAAAGATAAAGAGAAAGATAAAGAGAAAGGAAAGAGAGAAAGAGAGAGAGAGAAAAAAAACAGGTTGATCCACACGCAGGAACGACAAGTTACTCAAAAGGTGAGGGAGGAAGGTATGCGAGGACACCCGTAAACATGCAGCTCTCAGCCATCCTCTGCATGTTGATTTATCCGCACGCGGTTCACGTGGCAACACACTACTGGCCTATAAATAGACTTAATAGGACATATACTCTACCGCCGTGGGAGCAAACCAGTAAGTAGTATAATAACTGGACTTTTTATTTCTTCTCTTGAATGTTAGCAAAATATATGTTTTGCCGGCTGTGTTCACTCAAAATACAGAGCAAAAATAAATAAATGAGGAGAGAGAAAGAGAGGATTTCGACTTTGAGAGGATTATTGAGAGAGAGAGGCCGAGAGAAACAGAGATGCCAAAAGAAAGAGTGAGCGAGAAAGCGAGAGAGAGAGAGAGAGAGAGAGAGAGGGGAGATTGAGAGGTAGAGAGAGAGAGGGAGAGAAAGAGAGAGAGAAGACAGCAGAGAGATGCCGAGAGATAAGAGAGAGAGCGAAGAAAGCGAGAAAGAAGAGAGAGCAAGAGAGAGAGAGAGAGGAGAGAGGAAAGAGGGGGAGGAGAGAGAGAGAGAGAGAGAGAGAGAGAGAGAGAGAGAGAGAGAGAGAGAGAGAGAGAGAGAGAGAGACGCACGTACGTAAACTACAACGGTTCCCGACCCAAGCCATTTGTTTCGTGTTGCACAAGCCGAGGTGCCCCTAATGATAGCGTCCTCCGCACAATCTGTGGACCTCAACTACCTGCGTTATAGATATCCCCTTCTCTCCCCCCCTCCCCCCCCCCTCCACTCCCCTCGCGCTCTAATCACGGTACTGTTTCCGTGACTGGTGGGTGCTGGCTTGCAATTCATCCAGCCAAAAAAAAAGAGAGAGAAAAGAAAATGGGAGACACATTACTCATATTGAATTACACTTTTGCGAAAACTGGGGCGACTGTCAGACTGAGAGGTATGTGACCTGGTATTCCTTTGAAATACGAATCAAGTATCGAACATACGTACATACACGATACACGCATACACTCATCAGACTCACAGTTGGGTCATTCGATAACTTCGCCTGACTTGAACTCCTCAATACAAAATGCAACAGTCTGGAAGGGACGTCTCAGTCAACAATTTCACAGGATTTCTACGTCGGAAACAAACACTGGAACATTCATCGAAACTTAGGGTAAAATTGGACAATAATAGTGAGCGCACAAATTCATAATGGCATACTACTATACTGTTAATGATTACTATACATTCATAAGATAATAATAATTATCATAATTACTATCTTCCCCCTTATCACCATCACCATCATTTCAGTAAATGCAATAACATCCATAATGATCAAAGAGAATAAACACAGAGAAATTCACTTCAATACGCAATACAATCACAATCTCGACACTGGTCCCTGGCCTCAGCTGCGAGCCAGACCGGCGCTCGCGGGGACGATTCAGATAAGAACGAACACCGGCCTTGTACAAGCGAAGTGTCATTAGTTACGGGTCATGTCCGAGCGACGAGACAGAACCACAGATGGCAAGGAGAGCCCCACACGTGACGTCATGCGAAGACGACCTGATGTAACGCCCCGTGGCGAGACACTCACCCTCCTCTTCACTCCCCTCACCCTTCCTCCTCTCCCGTCCCCGAACGAGAGTGCGGAGCGCCACTCTCGCAGAGAACACACCTGCAACACCCTGAGTACTTACGGCGGCGCCACTACGCCACTCTGTAAAGGCTCCCTCGCACAGGCTAATAGGAGCGTGCAACCTCGTAACCAATCATCACTTTAGGACTTTTCCTACGCCACTTCGGTTAACACGGGTGTGGCCCCTCAGCGCCGCCCTCTTCGCCGCCGCCACGCCCTCGGGGTCAGGTGCTCCGCCTCAATGAACACTATTCACATACACCGATGCACCTGGCTTCCCCCGCGCCCAGGAGGAGCTCCCGCCGAAGGAAAAACACGCGCTCTTACCCGTGACACCAGCCATGACAACGGCCGTGAGAAAAGAAATCGACCCTGCGATCGTCAACCTCGAGAAGCTCGGAGCGCAGAGCGACCACCACCGCCGCTCTCCGCGTCAGGATTAGAGCGTGTACCAAGAGCTCTGGCTTGTCACGGCCGGTAAAAAAGAGA
>NC_051421.1:27334876-27342376 GCF_015228065.2 Penaeus monodon | reverse complement strand
AACTATGGTAATTACCAACTTTCCCTGCGTCCACTGCCAGAACTGTGCACTACGGCGATCTCCCCTTGATAACTCCCCTCCTTTTCTATTTGCTTTATAATTTGCCGCCCTCTTCCTCCTCCAGACGGCTTTCCTACATTAGGTCACAGCCCCCTCACCCCCCCTCCCGCCCATCGAGCCAAGTCCCCTCTGAACCCTTGCCGTCACCTATTTCCGCGGGGGTAAAGCCTGGGACAGAAAGGGGAAATAAGGGTAGAAAAGGAAGGAAGGAGGGAATAGGAAAACAGAAGGAAGAAAGAGGAAAAGAGAAGGTAGAAAGAGGAAAAAGGAAGGAGGGAAAGAGAGAAGAGGAAAAAGGTAAGGAGGGAGGAGGAAAAAGGAAGGAGGTGAGAGGAAGGTGGATGGAGAGACGAGGAGGTGGGAAGGACGAGTTAGGGGAGAGGAGGAAGAGGACTCGAGGAGGGGGAGAGAAGCGAGGATGCGAAGAGGGAGGAAGGAGTGTGAGAACACGAGGGAGGGCAGGGAGCATCACCTCTCCTTCCTTCCCCTGACTCAGCTCCACCACTTTATCACTGCAAGGACGCTAATGACGGTGAAATCAGTGCACCGCTAACCGGGGAAACGGGCCGCAATTTGGAATAAATGTCCCCCAGAAATCCGACTTTTTACGGGGGGCTTCAATGGCGTACCGCGGACCTTCCTCACGACGGCGTTTCCAGAGCGGCAGCAGCGGGGAGGGCGGACGGCTGATGGAAGACTATCATTTCATAAAGGAATCCCTTTGCGAACAAATTTTGATGAAGATGATGGTGATGGTTTTGGCGGTGACGATGGCGATGATACAATATCGCTGCACTTTCTTCGAATCTGTTAAAAGGACATTATTGAACACGGCCACAGACAAACCTAATACAGTGCAGTAATAGACGCTTATAAAAGTAAAACAAATCTTGGAAAATGCTTAATAGGCCTCAGAATTTCCTATAGCCCTTCTCCCTCCCTTTTCATCTCCCTTTCATCACCCTCCTCTCTCCCTGCTTTTCTCCCGTTCCCCGAATACAAAACTCCACTCGCAAGACCCAGCCATACACACTTGCTCAAAAATACTCAAGAATGTCTTCGAGGCACACCCGTTCGAGGGGGCGATGTAGGGATGGGAGGGGTGTGGGGTGTGTGGTGGGGGGTGGGGGGTGTTCCCTGGCCACTCTCCTCCTCCCTCCCCACCCTCGCTCCCTCTTTCTCCCCCCCTCCTTCCCCTACTTAAGCACCACGAATCCCAAGGAAAGTAAAGTCCCCTTTTGAATAAATTTTATCCATCTTAAACTTTCCCAAAACCGAGGAGAGGAGGAGGAGGAGGAGGGAGGAGGAGGGGAGGGGAGAGGAGGAGGAGGAGGAGGAGGAGGGGGGAGAAGAGGAAAAGAAGAAAGAGGAGGAGGAGGAGGAGGAGGAGGAGGAGGAGGAGGAGGAGGAGGAGGAGGGAGGAGGAGGAGGAGGAGGAGGAGGAGGAGGAGGAGGAGGAGGAGGAGGAGGAGGAGGATTAGGAGGAGGAGGAGGGGAGGACTAGAAGGAAGAGGTGGAAGAGGAGGTGGTGGTGATGGAGGAAGAGAGGGGAGGAAGAGGAAGAAGAGGAGGAGGAGGAGGAGGAGAAAGACCAAGCGGAGTAGGAAGACAAGGAAAGAGGAAGAGGAACTGCCGGCCAATCCCTTAGCCTGTTCCTAAGCGCGAATTCGTACGTTACCAAAAAAGGAAAACTCATCTCTGGTGGCCTTGGAAAAGAGCCGAAGAAAAGGGGAGAAACACGGCTCCTAAATTTGAATAGTCCTGTATATATACTGGGGATTACGTGAGGATCGGGAGGAACAAAAGGGATAAATACATACATACATATATACGCACACACACGCACGCACACACACACACACACCCACACACACACACACACACACACACACACACACGCACACACACACAGGTGACTATGGAAAATAAACTCATTTTTGGTTTCTTAAAACTCCCATTTTATTAAAGAATATATGTACAGAAAAGACACGATAAAATTACAGAAAAGACACGATAAAATATACGTACGGTATCAAGGCGGTAATACAAGAGACAAAGAACGTTCCCTCTGTACTCTAGGCCGCCCTCCCCTACCCTCCCTCTCCCTCCACACATTAATCTCAATCCCCTACCCCCGCCCTACCCCTTGCCCCTTGCCCCTTACCCGTATCCCTCCTCCTCCTCCTCCCATCCCCTCCTTCCCTTCAAACCCCAATCGCCTTCCCCCTCTCCTAACTCCTTTTCAGTCAATATCCCGGCATCCGAAAAACGTCTATTTATTTTATTCTTACACAGGTGCGCCGACCATAATACCCCCACCCCGGTCAAACCCACCTTCTTCCCTCTCCCCTCGCCTTCTCTCTCCCTCCCTTCTTTTCTCTCCCCTCGCCTTCTCTCTCCCTCCCTTCTTCCCTCTCCCCTCGCCTTCTCTCTCCCTCCCTTCTTTTCTCTTTCCTCGCCTTCTCTCTCCCTCCCTTTTCTTCCCTCTCCCCTCGCCTTTTTCCTCTCTCTCCCTTTTTTTTTTTTCCCCCCTTCTTCCCCTCCCCTCCTTCTCTCTCCCCTTTTTTTCCTTTCCCTCCCTTCTCTCTTCTCCCTTCTTTTTTTTTCCTCCCCTTCTTCTCCCTTTTTCTTTTCCCTTTCCTCCCTCCTCCCCTTTTTCCCTCCCCCCCTTCCTCCCCCCCTTTTTTTTTCCCTCCCCCTCCCCTCCCTTCTTCCCTCTCCCCCCCTTCTTCCCCCCCTTCCCTTCCCCTTTCTCTCCCCCTCCCTTTTTTTCTTTTTCCCTCGCCTTCTCTCCCCCCCTTCCCCTCTCCCCTGCCTTTTTTCCCCCTCTCCCCCCCCCCGCCTTCTTTCCTCCCTTTTTTCTTCCTCGCCTTCCCTTTTCCTTTCCCTTCTTTTCTCTTTCCTCGCCTTCTCTCTCCCTCCCTTCTTTTTTCCTTCCCTCCCCCCTTTCTTTTTTTTCCCCTCCTTCTCTCTCCCCCCCTTTCTTTTCCCTTTTCTTCTCCCTTTCTCTCTCCCCTCCCTTCTTTCCCCCTTTTTTCTTTTTCCCTCCTTCTCCTCCCCCCTTTCTTTTCTCTTTCCTCCTTTCTCTCTCCCCCTTCCTTTTTTCTCCTTTCTTTCCTTCTTCTTTTCCCCTCCCCCCCTTTCTTTTCCCCCCTTTTTTTCCCCTCGTTCTCTTCCCCCCCTTTTTTTCTCTTTCCTTCCCCCTTCCCTCCCTTTCCCCCTCTCCCTCCCCTTTCTCTCCCCCTCTTCTTCCCTCTCCCCCGTTTTCTCTCCCCTTCTTTTCTTCCCCCCGGGGCCTTTTTCCCTTTTTTCATTTTCGCCTTCTCTCCCCCCTCTTCCCCTCCGCCTTCTTTTTTTTCCCTTTGCCTTCCCCTCTTTTTTCTCCCTCGCTTCCCCCCTCCCTTTTTTTCCCCTCGCCTTTTTTCCCTTTCTTCCCTTCCCCGTTCTCCTCTTTCCTTTTCTGTTTTTTTTTTTTTTGTTTTTTTTTTTTGGGGGGGTTTTTTTTTTTTTTTTTTTTTTTCCCCTGGGGGGAAAGGGGGGCCCCCCCCCCCCCCCTTTTTTTTTTTTTTTTTTTTTTGGGAAATTTTTAGGGGAAAAAAAAAAGGCCCCCCCCCCCCCCCGTTTCCCCCCCCCCCCCCCCCGTTTTTTTTTTTTTTTTAATTTTTTTAGTTTTTTTATTCCTTGCCCTTTTTTTAAGGAAAAGGGGAGGGGGGGAATGGGAGGGGAAGAGAAATAGAGGAAAAAAATTAAACAGGGGGAAAAGGGAGGGGGGGAAAAAAGGAGGGGGGAGAGAGAAAAAGGGGGGGAAAAAAAGGGAGGGCGAAGAGGGGGGGAGAGGGGAGGAGAGGGAAGGGGAGAGGGGAGAGAAAGGGGAGAGAAAGGGAGGAAAGAGGGGGGAAGAGAGAGGGAAAGGGGGGAGAGAGAGAGAAAAAGAGAGGAGAAGAGAGAGGAGAGAGAGAGAGGAGGAGAGAGAGAGAGGAGAGAGAGAGAGAGAAAGAGAGAAGGAGGGAGAGAGGAGAGAGAGAGAAGGAGAGAGGGGAGAAAGGAGAAAAGGGAGAGAGAAAAAAAGAGAGAGAGAGAGAGGAGAGAGAGGGGGGAGAGAGAGAGGAGATGGGAGAGGAGAGAGAGAGAGAGAGAGAGGAGAGAGAAAAGGGGAGAGAAGGAGAGAGAGAGAGAAGGAGAGGAGAGAGAGAGAGAGAAGTTAAAAAGAGAAAGAGAAAGAAAAGAGAGAGAGAGAAAAAGAGAGGAGAGAGGGAGGAGAGAGAGAGAAGAGAGGAGAGAGGAGAGGGGAAGGAGAGAGAGAGAGAGAGAGGAGGAGAGAGAGGAGAGAGAGAGAGAGAGAGGGAGAGGGGGGGGGGGGAGGGAGAGGGAGAGAGGGGGGAGAGAGAGAAAAGAGAAGAGAGGGGAGAGAGTAAAGAGAGGGGAGAGGAAGGGAGAGAGAGCGAGGAGAGAGAGAGGAGAGTAGAGAGAGAGAGAAAAGGGAGAGAGAGAGAAAAAAGAAAGAAAAAAAGAAAAAGAAAAAGAAAAAGAAAGAAAAAAAAGAGAAAAAAAGAGAAAGAGAAAGAGGAAAGGGGACAGAAAAATGAAACAGAAATAAAAAATGAAAAAAAGGGGGAAAAGAAAAAAGGATATAGGATAGTCAAAATTACAATAATTAGGCCCAACCAAAAAGCGCCCCATCACGCTCCAAGTAACCTAAACACGGCCCATCCGTGTCACGGGATTCCCATAACCATAACATTAATTAACAGTAACGACGCTCCTCCTCCCTAAAATACCCGCCCGTTGCAATTGAAGAGATTTTGACAGCTTAACCTTAGCGCAGTAAACCAGGGAATAACACTTCAAAACGCAAAGCCTATGAAAGGGAAAACGTCACATCCCCAAAAGCTTGTTTTGACTTTCCCAAAAAGGGAGAAACTTTGTTTTAAAACGGTAACATTCCCAAAAAGAAAAAAAAAAAAGAAAAAAAAGAAAAAAAGGGAAACACTTCCTCAACATTAGACTTTCAGAATTTCAAAAAACGTTCGCAAAGCCCTTTTTTGCAAAAATAAAACAAAAAAAGACCCTTTAAATCAATATACAAGCGCGCAGGTAAATAAACGAACGAACGGTGCAAAATTGATGACCTGATAATGTTCCGCTTATCGAGTTACTGAATAGTACTGACGGCGGAAGAGCGGTGGGGGGAGGGGTGCAGGCCAAGAAAGGGGGGGGGGAGAGGAGGAAGCCATTGTCACGTGATCGCAACAGTCATGGGTGACTCCCACAAACACACACACACACACACACGTAACATGTTGGTCCATGTGTCACTCGCCTTTCTTACTAGGTACTTCAGAGGTGTCTGATGGTAAATATAAATATATATTATTTTTAGTGCGCGTTTGTGTGTGTGTGTGTGGTGTGTGTGTGTGTGTGTGTGTGTGTGTGTGTGTGTGTGTGTGTGTGTGTGTGTGTGTGTGTGTGTGTTTATGTGTGTGTGTGTTTGCATGTATGTGTGTGTGTGTTTGTATGTGTGTGTGTGTTTGTATGTGTGTGTGTGTTTGTATGTGTACGTGTGTTTGTTTGTCGTGTGTTTGTATGTGTACGTGTGTTTGTATGTGTGTGTGTGTTTGTATGTGTGTGTGTTGGGTGATGTGTGTGTGTTTGTATGTGTGTGTGATTGTATGTGGTGTGTAGTGATGTGTGTGTGGTGTAGTGTGTGTGGTTTGTATGTGGTGGTGTTTGAGGTGGGTGTGAGATGGAGGAGTGGAGATGGATGAGAGAGAGAGAGGGAGAGAGAGAGAGAGAGAGAGAGAGAGAGAGAGAGAGAGAGGAGAGGTGAAGAGAGGGGGGGGAGGGAGGAGGAGAGAGAGAGAGGAGAGAGAGAGAGAGGAGAGAGAGAGGAGAGAGAGAGAGAGGGGGGGAGAGGGGAAGGGAGAGGAGGGGGAGAGAGAGAGAGAGAGAGAGAGAGAGAGAAGGTAAGAAAAAAGGGGGAGGAAAGACAAGGGAGGTGAGGGGAGAAGAGAGGAAAGGAGATTAAAAGGGAGGGAAGGAATGGGGAGGAGAAGGGCAGGGAAGGGAAGAGAAGAGAAGCGAAGGGAAGGGAAGCGAGGGGAGAGGAAGAGAATGGAAGAGGGAGGAAGAGAAGAGAAGAGAAGAGAAGAGAAGAGAAGAGAAGAGAAGAAAAGAGAAGGGAAGCGAGGGGAGAGAAAGAGAAAGGAAGAGAGAGGAAGGGAAGGGAGGGGAAGAGAAGGGGAGGAGAGAGAGGCCCATAATCAGCCCAAAAAGGGTAAGACGGAAACGCCGCAGCTACAAGAATGTACGTCGCCGCACGGGTGAGAGTTACAACCCCCACACGCACACCATGCAGAACACGCACAAGCAGTCACACAACCGTGCATGTTAGACACTGCCATTATACCCATGTGGGGAACTGCACTCTGGACGGATGTAGTGCATATTACATTTTTTACGAAGATGTATGAGAGAGGCCTTTGGAGCATAGGCAAGTGAGCTCCTTTGAAGAAATTCTCGCTTTTCCCCCGCCCATGTCTGCCTTGTTGTCTTTTTTACGTACACACATGCAAAGACGAGTACACAGGCGCACACGTCCACACCAAACACCCTCTGTTACCTTGACCAAACACGTATCGACCACTCCTGACAAATGTATTTCTTCTCTCTCTCGCTCCTGCCATTCACCCAAAACACAACATATCCACTCTCTCTCTCTCCCTCCCCTCTCTCTCTCTCTCTCTCTCTCTCCTCTCTCTCTCTCCTCTCTCTCTCTCTCCTCTCTTCCTCTCCCTCTCCTCTCTCCCTCTCCCTCTCCCTCTCCCTCTTTCTCTCTCTCTCCTCTCTCTCTCTCTCTCTCTCTCTCCCTCTCTCTCTCCCTCTCCCTCTCCCTCTCCCTCTCCCTATTCACCCCGTCCACTTAATTCGCCTCCAGTAATCAACTCGTGTTCCCGATCCACCTTGCATGACCGGTGGATTACAGTAGTCCCGTGTGAGTCGGCCATCACGTTTGGAATAGTTTGCCTTGCTCTCGCCTCGCTCTCGCCTCGCTCTCGCCTCGCTCTCGTCTAACTCTTACCTCGCTCTCGCCTCGCTCTTGCCTCGCTCTCGCCTCGCTCTCACTCGCCGTTTTTACCTTCTGTCTGGGTCGCAGAGTCTGAAGGTACGACTGTCATGTCATGTCATGCTGATCAATTTATGTGCGCTACTGTATTAGTTTCCTTGTCCGTTCACATGCACAGCGCATGTACACGTGCACACACGCGATGTTATACAAGTAAAATAGATACACAGTAATACAAATAAATAAACTGAGTAATTCATTCATTAATCAATATACAATATATGTGCATGTGTGTGTGTGTGTGTGTGTGTGTGTGTGTGTGTGTGTGTGTGTGTGTGTGTGTGTGTGTGTGTGTGTGTGTGTGTGTGTGCGCGCGC
>NC_051421.1:27327376-27329876 GCF_015228065.2 Penaeus monodon | reverse complement strand
GCGCGAGGAAGAGAGCGCCCACCCAGCCATGATTCACCCTCGCACTATTGTATTTATGAGAGCTGCCACGGAAAGGGTGTTATAACAGAACGTAGGGAGCAAGACCGCACACACTTCTGGGTTAGCTAGCACCCGAAAGCGCACGCCCTCAAGAGAACACAACCTCACCCCCAAGGTTTTTCCTCTCTTACCCATACAACAACACTCCCAGTTATATACAACAGCCGAGCAACAAATAACTGAAATCCTTCCATAACTCTTTTTTAACAATTCCCCTCACTCCTGGGCAACGCGGCTACCTCGTCCTCATTCCACCCGAACCCTCATTAACCCCTTTCCCATCCCCCTCCCCCTCCCCTCCCCCCTTTCCCTTATGTGTCCCATGATTCCTTTCATGACGGGCATATGATATCACTATTCTCCCTCCGCCTTGGTCCACATCCGTTTGTCTGTGTCTGTTTGTATCGGACTATGCCTGTCTGTGCGTCCGTGTCTGTTTGCTTGCCTGCCTGTTCATCTGTGTCTGTCTGCCTGTCTATGTGAAGTCTGTCCGTTCCTGTCTATTGGTCTGCCAATCTCTGTCAATGATAATGCCCTTTGTTTTGAGGGTAACAGTGCCGGCTTAGATCTATTTAGAGAACGGAAACTGCTAAAACAACGCGATAAGCTTTCTATCTCTCCTGCTCTCTTTTCCCAAAGCTTTTGTCTCCGTCCCTCCGGCCGTGCGTCCGTGGGTCTCTGGTTCCTCAGAGCCGTAAATGCCGAGTGAGTGGCACTCCCATCAATAGGAGCCGCCACGCAGACCGGGAGCGGGGCAAACGGGGTTAACAAAAATCTCCCTCGGCATCCATCTCCCGTCCATCTGGAAAGGGGTCTTCTCCCCCCCCCCCTCTACCTCACCTTCACCTCAGAGCATAGCAATTGTTACCGACCACCCTTTTCACCTTCCAAAACTTACAAAATCTAAATTAAGAGTTTTAGACAAAGGCAAGACATCTCTTCATAATGCAAAAATAAATGTGTTTTGCCCGTACACAATGGAAAAATAATGTAGATATATTCATTTCATTACGAAGCCTTCAAAACTTTTTTCTTGTCTGCAAGCCTCCCGCGGACGACTCGATGCAAGCCGGGCCGCGGCGACCTTCCAGCCAGACTTCGTGAGAATAGTAAGGATGGGAATTAAGCGAGAGCGAAAAACATAATAAGCGCGCCGCTGTGTCAGGAATACCGCCGGCTTAAAACAAGGTTAGTGAGATACTTGGGAGCTCCCGCACGTGTCCCGGCGACGTAGGACGCGCCCGCGAGCTACCACGGCGGGCGTTAGTCATGGCGATGGTACCTGCCAGTAATAGGGGCGCCGCTCTTGCTTAATGCTATATTATATGACAGCCACTTGAGACAATTACGCGCTGTGATTTAGTCATATGTCACCCCTTAGATGCTACGATAGCAGTTCGAGGGTTGAGGGACTCGACTGCAACGAGCGCGAGAATCGATCTCGAGATCCCGCAGCACAACCAACTCATCAGTATTCTATGGATTAATTTTAAAGCTAAGCCCCCTCCCTCCTCTCCCCCGTACTGTACAAACATCCGCCGGGTGAAGAAATCTCCTTGGCAATTATCTCCCACCAGTACAGGATGTGGCAACAAGGCGGTTTATTAATATTTTCATCACCTTCGCGTTAGAATGTACCCATTGTCTTCGTGCCAGAAAGAGAATACCCCATGCACAAAAACGAAACAAAACAAGACAAAAAACTGCAACAAACTAGATTGTTTGATTGCAACACGAGATTTAGCGCGGGCACTACACTGTGTAAGAGCCATTGTCTTCCTCGAGGAAAAGTTATGAGTTCTCTTCGGTTGTAACAAATAGAACCTCATAAACTGGAACCACAGAATGCGTCAAACTGATTTAGAAACTTACACGGACATCATGTAAATACAGATTACCAGCATGCATTTCGTATCGCAGGAGCGTGGCAGACTTCTATTCCTCAACCTTACTGTTTCACCGAGTTGTCTTTTCTGTCATCATCTTACTCTCTCCGGCCACTCCCTCCTGCAATCTTATTATCAAACATCCCCTAGCCATGTCAGAAAAAATAAAAAGACGAATGTTCTTTCAATCGCACTTAACTCCTTCACAATAAACAACACACATTCGCCTCTCCTCGGCAGGACGGGGACGTGGCGTTTCCCAATATTCAAATATGATCTAAAATTTGAAACGTCCCCGGATATAAGAGGCATTGCGGCGTGCAAGGACCCCGGGGGTGGGATTGCATAAGAGCTGCTACTACCCGTGCATCTGAGTCGATTAAAAATACATTGGTTATGGGGCCACTGCATTCTTTCAAGTTTCCCTTCATAAATCAACTATAAAGGGATACACAAATATTGTAGATATGCCAACGAATGGGACATGGAGAGAGGGGCAAGGAGAAGAGGAGGGGGGGGGGGTAAGGAAGAGGGAGGAAAAGAGAGAGATTATG
>NC_051421.1:27312376-27322376 GCF_015228065.2 Penaeus monodon | reverse complement strand
GGAGAATAAGAAGAGAAATATAAAGAGGAAGACGAGGAAAGGGAAGAGAAGAAGAGGTAATGGATAAAAATGGGAGAGGAGGAGGAAGAGGAGGAGGAGAAAAGGGAGGAGGAGCAGCAGGAGGAGAAAAAGGGAGGAGGAGCAGCAGGAGGAGAAAACAAGAGGGGAAAGAGAAAGAGCAGGAAGAGGAGGAAAAAGGGGAATGGGAGACCAGAAGAGAGTAGGACACGGAAGGAAAGTAGAAGGAACCGGTAAGGAGCTGGCTTACACCGTTATTAATCGCCCTGCGGCCTCGCGCTGTATTCATTATGGTCAAGCTGTAGCTCCTTCGATTATCAGCGAGGGGGAGACAAAGAAAAATCCCCCCTTCCCCCCCGCCCTGGAACGCCCTCCCTTAGCTCGTATACAGCCGGAGGCGACGTGACCTGTCTCGTACAGCCACGCGATGTCCATCTTTGCTTTAATACACAAAGGCACGGACGCAGATAAAGGGACACACACACACAGTCAGAGTCCTACGAATATGCACACAATGAAACGTCCACAGCCAGGCATTTGATTGCTGGACGTCCATATATAACTTAATCTCTGTCAAGAGTGTGTATTCACAACATTTATACATTATATGAATGTTCTATAAATATCAACTTATGTTTGTAAGTATATACGTATGTAGGTATGTAATCAAATAAGCAAGTGCGTATGTTCTATATGTACATATGTATGCATCCACTGTGAGCACTCTATGAAAGCACACACACAGGAGATAAACAGACATCTAGAGATTGATGCAAATCATAACCACATTCCACTTTTGCCATATCCTGGCGTCTAACTGGATCCTCGGAGGCACTTCGCCCCAAACAAAGAGCTTCTTTCTAGGGTCACTCCTACAACCGCGTTCTCCTCAAGAAGTTACTCCCTCGCACGCTCGAATCCTTTGGCCTGTTCTTCTGGAATCAACCGCACTCTCCCTTTCCAAGAACCTTACACTTTCCGTCGCATGACTATATTTCCTTGGGTGTGTGTGTGTGTGTGTGTGTGTGTGTGTGTGTGTGTGTGTGTGTGTGTGTGTGTGTGTGTGTGTGTGTGTGTGTGTGTGTGTGTGTGTGTGTGTGTGTGTGGTGTGTGTGCGTGCATGAGTGTGCGTGCATGAGTGTGTGTCCAACCGAACACCAAACTAACCTGCAAGACAGCCCGGCCCCGATCGCCCTCTGGGAAGCGCGGACTGCCCCAGAGCGCGGACGAAGGGCACGTGAGGGGTAAGCGGGCGTGTGACGGCGCCTTAAGAGAGGACCGTTCGCCCCGGCAGCGCCTACAGCACTCAACCTAAGCACTCCTGGGAGCCCTATTCCCTACGTCGTACCCTCCAACCCCCTCGCCCACCCAAATCCTTCCCCCAACGCCCACACGCCCACCACACCCCCAGTCTGCCAAGACGGGCAATGAGTAGCCGTGAGGGACGCCGTGACGCCTCCCCACTGGGTTATTTACTCATCAATGATGAAAGTGTGTCCACAGAGGGGGGGAGGGGGGAGGAACACATGACCAGGACGCCGCCAGGTGGATTATCCTAGTTCCTGCAATCTCAGGACCTGTAAGTATGGAGTCCCCAACTCACGCACGCCCATTATCCGTTGCATGTGGGAACCAGCACGTGCAATTATGTGAAAGACGGACAGGCGGAGAGGGAGAGAGGAAAAAAATAATCGGGAATGAAATTAGACAATAAATTGAAATGAATCCCCTAATTATTCTAATTGTGTCTTTGTGCATGAGAGAGAGAGAGAGAGAGAGAGAGAGAGGGAGAGGGAGAGGGAGAGGGAGAGGAGAGAGAGAGAGAGAGAGAGAGAGAGAGAGAGAGAGAGGGAGAGAGAGAGAAAGAGAGAGAGAGAGAGATGAGAGAGAGAGAGAGTGAGAGGGGGAAGGAAGGGGGAGAGAGAGAGGAGGGAGGAGGGAGGGAGGGAGGGAGGGAGGAGGAGGGAGGGAGGGAGGGGAGGGAGGGAAGGGAGGGAGGGAGGAGAGGGGAGAGGAGAGAGAGAGAGTGGAGGAGAGGAGGAGATGGAGAGGTGGAGGGAGAGAGGAGGAGGGAGGAGGAGAGGAGGGAGGAGGGAGGAGGGAGAGGGAGGAGGAGGGGGGAGGGGAGAGGGAGGGAGAGAGAGAGAGAGAGAGAGAGAGAGAGAGAGAGAGAGAGGACGAGAGAGAGAGAGAGAGGAGAGAGAGAGAGAGAGAGAGAGAGAGAGAGAGAGAGAGAGAGAGAGAGAGAGAGAGAGAGAGAATCGTTTATATTAATAAATACAACTGCACACACAGACACACAAACATATACATACATATACATATTGGTATTTCTATCTGTTTGTATGTATATGTATATGTATGTTGGTATATATATGTATGTATATATGTATATAAATAAATAAATAAATATATATATATATATATATATATATATATATATATATATATATATATATATATATATATATATATATATATATACATGCATACATAAACACATACACACATGCAAGCACACATAGTGTGTGTGTGTGTGTGTGTGTGTGTGTGTGTGTGTGTGTGTGTGTGTGTGTGTGTGTGTGTGTGTGTGTGTGTGTGTGTGTGTGTGTGTGTGTGTGTGTGTGTGTGTGTGTGTGTGTGTGTGTGTGTGTGTGTGTGTGTACACATGTGTGTATGTGTCTGGGTGTGGCTCTTATATCAGCTTAGTAAATGAGAGTATATCAGTGTAGTGTGTGAGCATCTTAGTGACAGAATGTGTATGACTGTGTGCACAAAGCATTTAGGAGAATGTCTCAGATGAACTTACACTTGTATGGGTTGTGTTGAATTATCAATAATAAAAAGGTAACATCATTTCAACATTTTTAGCTGTACTTGTATAATAAAATATATAAATATATGTAAAACCTCATGAATATATCATTAACACAAAGATCCATGTATATTCAAATAGGCACAAAGCTAGTTTAAATAGTGTTCATGTCTAATGACCAATCAACATATGTACATTAGGTTTATCATGGAATGAGAATTACACATAAGCTTGAATACGGAAAGAATATGGATGCTGTCATAATGAACATACAATGATAATATCAGGCTTAAAAATAATCTGCAGATAGTCATGACAATTCCACAATCATTAGTGAACTGTACACAAAAGAACTCAGGCAAGATTCCAGGCTTCTAATGCACTAGGAACAACAACATTGGTTCACCACACTTATACTGGCAAATTAGAGCTTGCAGACTTCCCTGGTGAGTTACCTTCAATTAAGAAACCAGTCCATGCTCTTCCTTGCTAGCATATATGTGGTGGAGACATGATGGCCTTTACTGGAGCTAAGCAGGTACAGAGGCCATAGTATTTAAAAGGGTTAAGCTCAGGGGATGTGATCCTATGTTCAAGAGTTTCCATATCCTTTTATGATGTTATATGTCTTGATAAGTGTATTTTCCTTTCTCTGTTTCGGATAAAACTTATTCCAAATTACAATGTTGCCCGGTAAGAATTACAAGTTAGAAATAGTATCTTAAATTTTTTATCCAAGTTTATAAGACATGGTGTAAACTGTTTTTGGTGTAAACAGAAATATAATAAAAATATACAGGGAAATGTGAAAAATTGATGTGAGGAAGAATATACTGTATAAGAGAAATTAAAAAGAAGAAGAATGTGATGGAAATAATAAATAAAATAATAATTAGCAGACAAATTCACCTTGCCACAAGGCAAATTCAGAGAGAAATTTCCCTCCACCCCAAGATTTTCATATCACAATTATACAAACAAATACCCAACTTTATATATTTTAAATAAAATCAGTTAAAACAAAATAAAACATATCAAGCCGCATAAATTTCATAAGATGGGTAGTACAGTACCTAATATCAAAAGTAATAAGGTATAAGGACTGTCACTATTAAGTTTCCTCTGGCCACTGGAGATATTGATCAATGTCATGAATAAGAACAAGAAAAGGGTTTAAATGTGACATGATAATGAATCAATATTCTGTTGTGTTAAACATGTATTTCTGATAAATATCTATCCAAAACTATGCCTAAAGAATAAATACTGTAAGTGTAAACTTTGTTATCTCTCACTCCATACACACTGGACAAGAAACACCACTAATCTTTGACTGTCCCTTTGAGCCACCATAAAATACCGACCTACGACCAAACGAAAGATAAATATGAATCCAATATTCATACCAGGAAGTTTAAGTATACAGTGTTCTCTTAAAACATGTGGCTGTGGTTTAAAGTCCAGATTCCAGTGTCCTTCAACAATGCCGGGTGCTATGGAGTAACAAACTAGAGGTTTTCCCCACACTGTCATCCCACCTCGAATCATGTCCTTTGACACTTAAGACTTCTCCTTAAAAGGCACTGTCTCCGGAGTGACAGATCTCAAAGCTGTGATTCCTCTTTCCCTCAGGATCTTCTAAGACGTCTCTCGAGAGCAGACCGGAAAGTAAAATACGAAATTCGTCGCCCTTACCTTTATTGGTAGACGTTTGGACAACAAGAGTCACTATATGTAGTAATTATAATCCTGGCCTGGCACACCACACGTCACAAAAACAAAAATTACTTGACAAAACCGTTCACACCTTCACTCGACCAAGCACAACAAATGACTGCACTGAGAACCATAAACTCCGGAACCATCAGCGAGCAGCTTGACCAAAACAATCGAAATTAAACAAAAGACAATCGCCTCCGTGTTACGTATTGATATTGGATTCTTTTGGTAACTATAAGTTCCACCGACGCTGGTAGTGAGGTTCGATTCTTTTTGATTGTATAATAAAAAAATAAAGGAAAAATGCATGATCGGCTGCTTGTTCTTAGTTTCAAAATTATATCATTTTATCATAATATGCTAAACTGTAATAGCCGATGAGAAATTTCTGTGAGAGGATGATACCAATAATCTACTGCTACTCCTAAGCTAAAAGATAATAATAAATATTTTCAATCTATAGGTGATATATTTTTCATTTCATAATTAGAAAATGATTTTTTTTTTGTTTTGAAAAGTAGAAATAGATGGCGATAATGTTGGTGTTATTTATATCATCTAGTTTATGACTTGAAGAAACAAAGGCAATTTATTCCCGTATATTGAAAATCAATGTTTTTTTTTATATATATAATATCTTTCATGTTCTTACAAAATATAAAATTCAGTTTGAAACAAAGAAAAAAAAAATATTGTAATTTCCTTTTCGAATGCAAAGATTTGGAGGCGGGAAACAATTTTGAATTTAATGATTTACCCCAAAGCATGAATATTTAAGTTTAACTTTTTATTCTATTTCATTCTATCTTAAACACGAAGATTTTCGGAAAGTAACGTGTACAATAAAAGAGAGATTTGTAATATAAGTTCACCTCCTTTATATTCGCCTTCAATCAAGCGCTGGAAATCGTGTTCTAGAATTCTCTAATCACTGGAAATGCCGTAAAGAGTTATTTCATTAACTTTGCAAAACAAACAAGAAAAAAAAAGACTTTTATTGTTGGTAAATCCACGCTAATTTTCAAGTCCAAAGTGTTGCATTTATATTTGAAATTTTCACCTCTTTGTTTACACTCTTAGTATTTGTGTAAACAAAGACACGATTTCTTGGAGAAAAGTGCAAAGCAAAATTTGAAGAGTAATTGTTATTATTCATTAACCATGTTGTTTTAATCTACGATATTTTTTTTTTTTCATTACCAAATAGGCTTTTCAGAGCAAGACCGTGTCTGGGTAGCCGGCAGCCGGTCAAACATTTTAATCTACTGTGCTATTTATAATTTAAGTCAAGCAGGTCGTATTTGTAACACTAGTTAATCTTCAGATAAATAGATTTAACTCTTTAATGTCCTCTGTCAATTACTTTGTCAGCATTTAGGATAATATTCAAATCTTTATTCACCCAGCTGTAGAAAAAATTAAATTTTGTATTGGTATATATATAGGCATCTCGGGTACTGTTCATATTTTGTATAGCAGTTGGATTATAGGTTACATACATATATATACCTATACATGTACTTGTGTATATGTATGCATACATATTTATGTATATGTAATATTCATATTAAATGTAAAAACACATTTGTGGTTCTGCCACTGGCCAATTGGCACCCCAGCAAAGACTAACAAATCTGCCCGTCTCATGCGCTACACCTTGTTTTGTGTTTATATGAAAAGATGATATTTCAAAAGTCTAAAACCCCATAAAACTAGAAGAAGAAAAGGATTTTAATGTCCAACTGAATTTCACTGATATTTGACCAAAAGAATTTGCATTGTTAGTGACGTATATTGCTTTAGTATTACAAATATCTAGTGAGAGGGATGAGTATAAGAAAATATAGAATAATGATTTTAAAGAAGAATATATTAATGTTAAATATTAACAATATATTTTTTTCATATGTGGTTCATATACTTGTGATTATAATGATAATGAGATCTTATCACAAAAAATTTATTTCATCCTATATAATGCATTCATTTGATTTTTTCCAGCAGGTAATAAAATCTTTTGATATCTTATCATATGTGATTTTCATGATGTGAATACTTACCATTCGTAAAAATATAATTATTTTAGCTCATTTGATAAAGTATTCCTTGCACCTCTACCTTTTTTTCTTATGCTATACAGTCTTTTTTCAAGGTGCCATAAAATATACAAAATACCACAGTGCCTCTGAAATCTAAATACTGTTTGTGTGAATCATCATCATCATCATCACTAATCTCTACACACACACACATAATATATATATATATATATATATATATATATATATATATATATATATTATATATATATATTATATATATAATATAATAATATATATATATAATATATATGAAATATATAATATTAATATATAATTATATATAATATAATATATCATATACTATATATATATATAATATATATATATATATATATATATATATATATATATATATATATATATATTATATATATATATATATATATATATATATATATATATATATATATATATATATATATATATATATGAATGAGGATATATTTCTTTCTAGCTCACAGATGGAGATGTTTGAATAAATAAGCATTATGGCAGGAGGCAAGTTTGACCATCCAGCACGTAAACTTCATGCACAAGATGTTTTATCATTAGAGAACAGAGGTATGAATTGATGTTTACTCCTTTTTCTACATTATTTCAAAAATCAAGGTGAATGTTTCTGATATTACTTGCATAAACTGGGATCACCAACTCAGGCTATTTGGGCACCTGGCACGTTGTCTCTTTTTATGACAACCCTAGGTAGGGGAGGCCCGAGAGATTACCTAGAAAGTCATGGCCAGACCTATCACAAGGAGTTAGAGATGGGCTGAAGGCCTACCTGGTGGTTCATTAAGAGGGGCCCCCGTACCTGGCAGTGAAGGTTGGACGCGGCTTCAACTAGCGTCAGCCGTGTTGATTGATTGATTGATACTGAGTGAGGAGGAGTGTGCTCAGAGATTTACCATAGATATGTATCTCTAATCAGTTCACAGTCTTCAATATCCTTAGAGGTACTATAGAACTATGGGACAGCTGTGAATAAATAGGCAGTAATTTTTTGGATCCTAACTGGATTGCTTAAGTCCAGTGAGGCTACTATTTGGTAACTTGGTACCATTTCCCTGGATTTGTTGAGGGGTGTGGTCATGACTCTCTGAAAGTGTAATGGGTCACTCTGAGACTGCAGTAACTACCAAGACATTACATCTTTCAGTACACTTACTGCATCCAGACTCAGATAAGTAAAAAGGCATCACACCCCAGACTCTGGAGTAATCTAATTACCAACGCTGTTTTCTATCTTTAACTGACACTTAACTTGATGCCGTCAGGAAAATCTAGTGTTCCCTGTAATGTTTTGCAAAATGTCACTACACATAGATGGCTCCACAAATGCTCATCCTCCAATGAGTCAATTGATAGATTTCACCATTCTATGATTTTTCATGATTTTTTTTTTTTTTTTTTTTATAAATGCTATCAACATTTAGACATTATGATTATTATAATGTTATTAACATTGCTAAGAGCAATATTAGATAAAAGAGAATATTTCCAAAAATAAAGGGAAAAGGGTAAGCAGTTGAGATTGGTAGTACTAGTAATTAACTCCTGGACGGATAAATACTTGTAGAGCTATCTATGTGTAGAGACATTTGATGAATAAAACTCACAGTGGGCATGGATATATGCCATTCCCAGTGGCATTGGGTTAATACTTGTATTTGCTTTTTTTCTTGTACATCATATGTTTTATTGTTTATACTGAAGCTGGCTGCTTTCAACATCATTTCATTAATTTTTCCATAAGAGACTTAGCAAATTGGAGTACTCCAGAGTCTGGAGTAGAGTGCCTAGCAGTACATTGAACTCCAGAAGGTGTACATTGTGAGGAATTCCCTCAAAGATTATTGGATACATACCAAACCAGTATGCTGATCCCAAAAGATTGAAAAGTATAGAGAGAGCATATCTTGATTCTTTCACGTGAATTCAGGAGTGAAGTAAGGATGTGTCCATGCACCAATTTTAAACACTTGTCTAGATTGGATACTGGGTAGATCTGTTATCCAAAAATGTGGGGTAAAACTGGGGTAATATGAAGGTCTCACACCCTGATTTTGGAAATTATTTTGCTGTCATGTCTGAGGCTCCGGAGACTAGTGGCAGCTCATGATGTATTTAACAGTAATGGATTTAGAGACTCCTTAATAAAAAGCAAGATCCAGGAATTTGAGGGTCTGCTAGAAGAACCTGTTCACTTGACATGTGCTGATGGCTAGGACATAAAACTCATTCAGAGTTTTGCACATCTTGATATTGTTGTTCATAATTCTGGGCTGAGCAAAAAGTCATTAGAAGTAGAAGGAGCTATCAGTTCTTCTCAGGTGGTATATTACTATTGAATAAGGATTATGCCATGTTTCCTCAAGGCCCTGATATTGCTGATTTTGCTGCAAAGGGCAGAACATGGAATTAGGCTATATTTTGGCACCTTTTGCAACAGGATCTAAAGGATCATGAGGTATAGTTTCATGACTGTATGCAATGAATAGCTACACCATGAGACCAGGGTATGACCAGTTACTTGCACAATCCAGGCCTGCCAACATTCCCATCCATCAGCTTGTCTCTTTCAGTGATAGGCCTATGGGGTGACCTCAAAAGGCTTGTCTTGGACATATAAAATCAAAACCTGCTGTGATATGAGGATGTGGAGGTGACCCAGGCCCATATCACAAAGAGGGATCCTCTCTTATGGAGGCAAATGGTAGATGTGGCAGTTTGCCTTCCCGAACAGTAATCCAATGATTTTATTTTTGAAATGTTTTTCCCTCATCCTCTTTGCATTCTTTCTCAGTCTCATTGTTTGTGTTTATGTATGCAGTTTGAACTTAATTTCAGTATGTGAAAAAGTTATAAAAAAGATTATTATCTAGTAATTTGGTTAACCAGGTGATGCCAGGATGACATGCATACATAGCTCCACAAGTCCTTAATCACCAAGAAGTTGATTATTGGGCATACCTGATGTTCCTTGAATTTTTGTGATAAAAAAAATAACTCCAGGTATTGGTAACAATATTATGATAACATAATATAACATAGATGACAATAATAATAATATTAGAAATACAGACTTTACTCATGAAAATTCAGTAAATGGGGGGTGTCTAGGATTTGTTCTTTAAGGTAAAGTAGCTTTTTCATTTCCAGGTGGTGCGTGGAGCTACAATAAGGCTGGCTTAAAATTCACTGTGTCATTAGTGTGGGTTCAAGGAAAGCTGATATCTTTTACTGAAGACAAGAAGCAGGTTTGTAATATTGATTGATGTGCTACAAGATTTATTCTAAAATTGTAATGATTCTTGTTATTGCAAGATTAACCAATCATTTGCTGTAA
>NC_051421.1:27299865-27312276 GCF_015228065.2 Penaeus monodon | reverse complement strand
GGATGAGAAAAAATATAGAATAATGATTTTAAAGAAGAATATATTAATGTTAAATTAACAATATTTTTTTTTCATATGTGGTTCATATACTTGTGATTATAATGATAATGAGATCTTATAAAACAAAAAATTAATTTCATCCTATTAATGCATTCATTTGAATTTTTTTTCCCAGCAGGTAAAAAAATCTTTTGAATTTTATCATATGGATTTTCATGATGTGAATACTTACCATTCGTAAAAATATAATTATTTTAGTTTCATTTGATAAAGTATCCTTCCCACCTCTACCTTTTTTTCTAGCTTATACAGTCTTTTTTCAAGGGCCATAAAATATACAAAATACCACAGTGCCTCTGAAATCTAAATACTTTTTGTGTGTTAATCAATCATCATCATCATCATAAATCTCTACAACACAACACATAATATTATATATATATATATATATATATATATTATATACTATTATATAGATATATATATATATATTTTATATATATTTTATAATATATTAATATATATTATATATATAATTTTATTATTTGTGTGTGTATTTTATAAAATATATATATATATATATATATATATATATATATAAAATATATATATATATATATATATTGTAAAATGTTTTATTTATGTTTTGTATATTATTATAATATTACATATACATAAAACATAAAACATAAAACAAAAATACAATATATATACTTATTATATATATAATATATATAATATTAAAATATATAAAATTATATTTTTATATATATAATTTTTATGTATGTATATGTATATGTATACCGTATACGTATAGTATACTATACGTAAAAACTATAGTATACTTATAATATACATAATATATATATATATATATATATATATATATAATATATACATATATATATATATATATATATATATTTTAATTATGAATGAGGATATATTTCTTTCTAGCTCACAGATGGAGATTTTTGAATAAATAAGCATTATGGCAGGAGGCAAGTTTGACCATCCAGCACGTAAACTTCATGCACAAGATGTTTTATCATTAGAGAACAGAGGTATGAATTGATGTTTACTCCTTTTTCTACATTTTTTTCAAAAATCAAGGTGAATGTTCTGATATTACTTGCATAAACTGGGATCACCAACTCAGGCTATTTGGGCACCTGGCACGTTGTCTCTTTTTATGACAAACCCTAGGTAGGGGAGGCCTGAGAGATTACCTAGAAAGTCATGGCCAGACCTATCACAAGGGAGTTAGAGATGGGCTGAAGGCCTACCTGGTGGTTCATTAAGAGGGGCCCCCGTACCTGGCAGTGAAGGTTGGACGCGGCTTCAACTAGCGTCAGCCGTGTTGTTTGATTGATTGATACTGAGTGAGGAGGAGTGGTGCTAGAGATTTACCATGATATGTATTCTAATCAGTTCACAGTTTTCCCAATACCCTTTAGAGGTACTAGAGAACTATGGGACAGCTGTGAATAAATAGGCAGTAATTTTTTGGATCCTAACTGGATTGCTTAAGTCCAGTGAGGCTACATTTGGTAACTTGGTACCATTTCCCTGGTTTTGTTGAGGGTGGGGTTTCATGACTCTCGAAAGTGTAATGGGAAACTCTGAGACTGCAGATAACTACCAAGACATTACATCTTTCAGTACACTTACTGCATCCAGACTCAGATAAGTAAAAAGGCATCACACCCCAGACTCTGGAGTAATTCTAATTACCCAACGCTTTTTTTCTATCTTTAACTGACACTTAACTTGATGCCGTCAGGAAATCTAGTTTTTCCCTTTGTAATGTTTTGAAAAATGTCACTACACATAGATGGCTCCACAAATGCTCATCCTCCAATGTGTCAATTGATAGATTTCACCATTCCATGATTTTTCATGATTTTTTTTTTTTTTTTTTTTTTTATAAATGCTTTCAACATTTAGACATTATGATTATTATAATGTTTTAACATTGCTAAGAGCAATATTAGATAAAAGAGAATATTCCAAAAATAAGGAAAAGGGTAAGCAGTTGAGATTGGTAGTACTAGTAATTAACTCCCAGATGGATAAATACTTGTAGAGCTATCTATGTGTAAAAGACATTTGATGAATAAAACTCACAGTGGGCTGGATATATGCCATTCCCAGTGGCATTGGGTTAATACTTGTATTTGCTTTTTTTCTTGTACATCAATATGTTTTATTGTTTTATACTGAAGCTGGGGCTGCTTTCCAACATTCATTTCATTAATTTTTCCATAAAAAAGACTTAGCAAATTGGAGTACTTCTAGAGTCTGGAGTAGAGTGCCTAGCAGTACATGAAACCCCCAGAAGGGTGTACATTGTGAGGAAATTCCTCAAAGATTAATTGGATACATACCAACCAGTATGCTGGGTCCCAAAGATTGAAAAGTATAAAAGAGAGCATATCTTGATTCTTTCACGTGAATTCAGGAGTGAAGTAAGGATGTGTCCATGCACCAATTTAAAAATTGTTGATTGATACGGGTAGATCTGATCAAAAATGTGGGAAAACGGGTAATAGAAGTCTACACCTGATTTTGGAAAAATTTTTTGCTGTCATGTCTGAGGGTTTGGAGACTGTGGCAGCTCTTTATGTATTTAACAATTAAATGGATTTAGAGGACTCCTTAATAAAAGCAAGATCAGGAATTTGGGTCTGCTAGAAAACCTGTTTACTTGACATGTGTGGTGGCTAGGCATAAAGTCATTAGAGTTTTGCACATCTTTATTTTGTATAATTCTGGGCTGAGCAAAAAGTCATTAGAAGTAAAAAGGACTATCAGTTCTCTCAGGTTGGTATATTACTATTGGGGAAAAAGGATTATGCCCATGTTCCTTAAGGCCCTATATTGCTATTTTGCTGCAAAGGCAGAAATGGAAATTAGGCTATATTTTGCACCTTTTGCAACAGGATCTAAAGGATATGAAGGTATAGTTTCATGAACTGTATGCAAATGAATAGGGGACACCCTGAGACAGGGTATGACATTACTTGCAACAATCCAGGCCTGCCAACATTCCAATCCATCAGTTTGTTTCTTTTCAGTAAGGCCTATGGGGTGACCAAAAGGCTTTTCTTTGGGCATAAAAAAAATCAAAACCTGCTGTGATATGAGATGTGGAGTGACCCAGGCCCATATACAAAGAGGGATCCCCTCTTATGGAGGCAAATTTGGTTAGAGTGGCAGTTTGCCTTCCCTAACAGTAATCCAATGATTTTATATTTTAAAATGTTTTTTCCTCATCCTCTTTGCTTTCTTTCTCAGTCTTCAATTGTTTGTGTTTATGTATGCATTTGAACTTAATTTCAGTATGTGAAAAGTTATAAAAGATTATTTCTAGTAATTTGGTTAACCAGGTGATGCCAGGATGACTGTACATAGCTCCACAAGTCCTTAATCACCAAGAAGTTGATTATTGGTCATACTGATGTCCTTGAATTTTTGTGTAAAAAAATTTAACTCCAGGTATTGGTAACAATTTATGATAACATATATAAACATAGATGACAATAATAATAATATTAGAAAATACAGACTTTACTCATGAAAATTCAGTAAATGGGGGGTGTCTAGGATTTGTTCTTTAAGGTAAAGTAGCTTTTTCATTTCCATGTGGGTGTGAGCTACAATAAGGCTGGCTTAAAATTCACTGTGTCATTAGTGTGGGTTTCAGGGAAAAAGGTGATATCTTTATACTGAAGACAAGAAGCAGTTTGTATATTAAATTGATGTGCTACAAGATTTATTCTAAAATTGTAATGATTCTTGTTATTGCAAGACCAACCAATACCCTTTTCTTGGCTGAAAAAGGTTAATTGATATTTAGATAAATCGGTTTGTAGTTGACTTTAACACCACAGATCTACAATATTCATATTTTTTTTATTGTAGTCAGACTAGTGGAGCTCCTGAAAGTGAAGTTAGATAAATTAATCAGATGTAATTGTATTATACCATATTTAGTAATAATAAAACTCTAGTAATAGGTAGCTAACATTTACTTTATATATATATACATGTCCTGTTTAAAATTTAGGGAGATTGCTTGTTCCTCAGACACATCTTTCATGTGTAGTGTTATATAGATTGGTTATTTGTAAAGCAAACATAAAGTTTTAAAAAGAAATAAGACTTGTAGCCTTTAATCATTTTTATGTTTTTGTTCTTACAGATCAGCTGTTTTAAGGAAGACAGAAATATTAAATATTGAATATTATGTATTTGTTCATATTTTTTTCTGAGATGCATATGAATTACCACTTATGTGTTTGATTTGTAAAATATTTCTGAAAATGTTGCATAAAAAAATCACTGTCCATCTGGTGCTAATAACAGTAGCAGAATTAATTGCTTGACCATGTGACATTAATTTTTCAGGTAATCTTGCAAGATGGAAATACTAATGTCAGTATTACAAACTGTCATACCATTCCTGGTGGAAATGCCTGGATTTCACAAGGTTAGTTAGTTATTGATGATTCCCACTTCCATCATTCTTTGCAAAAATATTTGTTTAAATTACAGGAATATGAATCTTCATCACTTTAATATTTATAAAAGAAAGAAAAAAAAAAAAAAACACTTAAACATGAGTTCAGTTTCTCCTCTTAATTTCACAATGTGCTTCAAATTTATCATTGTACCAGAAACAAGTCACAATGTATGCAGTCAGTGATGAAGGGCTTTTCTGAAGAAATAGTATTGCTTAAAGCATACTAAATACTAAATTCTGTTCACTAATTGAAGTAAGTGGAGGTATAGGTGTGTTCAGTGCACTAAGGCAGCCAAAATGCCAATCAATTTGTTCAGGAGTTCAAGGCTATTTAGTGCATAAGTGATAAGATTCAACTATTCCTGTAGAATCTGTTGGTTTATCTATGCTTCAAAATGGAATTGGCCAACCTTATTCATTTTCTTCTACACATACCCTATTAGACCAATATTTAGGGATTTTTCTTTCCTTTTCTGTATCTTTATGTTATTAGCACAATAAATTCCTTTCATATGTGGTTTGGAGTTTATGGTGTCAAACTATTTAACATTCCCCAAATTATCAATGTGTATCACAACTGAGAGAGTTGATGGTCTTTCACCCAATCATCCAGGATGACATCCTATCACATCCATTGCAGACTATCATTCAAGCCAGGCTGATAGCTTTGTGCCATGCAATGGTTGAGCCTACTCTGAGTTGTGCATGCTAAACATTTATGCTCTTGCTTGGCCCTGGTACAATTGTTGAGAAGGAATAACTCCTCAAAAGTAGGTTTAAAAAGCCTCTTTTTTAGCCTGATTACCTGAAAAGAGGGCTATTTTTGTTTCCCATTCTGTTTTTTTTTTTCTGGAGCCAGCTGACTCTGCATGTCTTCTAACTTGTTTGTTTGTTTTGGATCTGGGCTCCCATTTCTCATTGGGTAAATCCTTTCACTGTGGGTAAATTTTTACTAAAGTTTAGTGGAGTCGGGGAGGGTTTAGGTACTCACTGTGCTGTGCAAATTTATAGGCTGACATAGAGCTCCATTTGCATCATCCTGGCCTTAAAGACGTGTTTAAAAGTTGGTAGTTATACCACAGTGTGATAGGGCGTCATCCAGTGTAAAATGGTTATGATAGTTAAGATTGTTCTCCACTTTCATTTACTTACTACTGAAAGATTTCATTCTCTCTGACGTTTCTCTCCTACTTCTCATCTGTCATATCTCTCTCTCTCCTCTCTCTCTCACTCTCTCCATCTCTCTCTCTCTCTCTCTCATCTCCTCTCTCTCTCTCTCTCTCTCTCTCTCTCCTCTCTCTCTCTCTCTCTCTCTCTCCTGCACGCACACACATATATTTGTTTATTCCCAGTGTATTAATGTAATATTATCTGAGAGTATGGAGTATGGCACTGTTTTCATTTCCCCTAAAGGCCAGTACGTGATGGTAGTAGGTGAAATGCAAGAGGAATTAGACGGCACAAATGCCATCCGTGCAATCAAGATGGCTGACCTATCTTCCAATAGTGTACACGCAGCCACTTGGAAGAGTGAAGTTGCTGAAATCAAGGCCTTAATGCGTGAAAATGCAAGCTTGTGCTCCTGATGGCTTCCTGAATATGAAAGCTACTGAGAGCTAGATACTGAAATTATTATTTTTTTTTTATTTCTTCTTTTTTTAATGTTTGTTTTAGGGCTACATTGTTCTTGTTACAATTTCTTACTCTCTGGTAAATGCATAATACACTGAACTGTAAAATGTAAAACTTTCAGATTTTTTACAAATAAAAATAATTTGAATGAGATATTATTGAAAAACCTTTTACACAATAAAATTTTTTATTTAAAAAATGTTACACAGAAATATTGTACTTCCAGTGAAAAGAAATAACAAAAAAGTGCACTAGGCTGTTGCAATATCTCACAACAATATCCAACAAAAACTATCAAATGGAAATAATAGGCCTATTACATGTTTTTGTTGACTTTCCTAAATTACAAATTGTTGTACATCAAACAATATAAAATGGATCTCTTGGCTAATCCAGCTACTAATGACATTTCTTAAGACAACAACATCCTTTATTACAAGAGAGAAATAAAAATAATGATATAAATATTTATGTTCAATTTCTTCTTCTCTTCTGTGTTAATATTGTACTTTGTCTTCACACGATCCAGTTTCTGCTTGCTTCTTCTCAGCATCCATTTCTTGAAAGCCTTATTACTCTGTAAAACGAGAAGGGTAAATGTAATGAGTGCACAAATACATTTCGAATTATAAATGTCATTTCACAGTATGTCTCATATATATTTAAAAAAATGATACATGTGACCTGAGCTAGTAATAATTACTACATTAGATTACATCACTACTACATTATTCAATTCATACAGAATGTGCACTCTATGTAAAGCTAACCCCCTTACCTGATAGTAGAGAACAACCAAGTATCTTCCACAGACATTGAAACCAGAGAGATGATCACATGCATTTTTCGCATCAAAAATATCTTCATAAACAACAAAAGCTGTACCTGGGGTCTCTGGGGTGTTTGCCATCTACAAAGAGAAAATAACCATAAAAACTCATGATACAACAATGGTGTGGCTGTTGAATGGGAAGATAATGAAATGAATGGTATTATACATCAGAATATATCCTTAAAATGACTATACAATAATGTAGCTAACTAGATAAAGGCTTTTGATACCTTTAATACAGGAGATTAAAGCAATACCTTTGATATAGCAGAGAAACAATTTCTTTGTATGAAAATTTAAACAATTGACAGAACACTTTGAACAGTATACAAAATGAATCATAAACAAACACTAGTAAAGGGCCTCTTGTTAGATAAATATAACAATGGCAAGTTAAAAGTCTAATGGGTAAGTCATACTTACACTCTAATCTGTCTGATGGCACCATATTTTCAAAAATATCATACAATTTCCTCCCCTGTGATTTTGTAAGGCAAGTTTCGCACATAGAGTATGCGGTTAACCTCTGGAGGTAAAACGAACCTATGGGAAAAATAATAGTATCAGTGTATACATATAATATATATAATTTTTCTGAAGAATAGTAGTATCAATATAAATATAAATGTTTGAAAAATGATGGTCACTGTGTAAATATAAATATTTGTTTTAAAAGAATGAACATATTAAAAGTAATTAAAACATATTGAAAGTGATGATAAAAGTCCTTTGATATCTCACAATTAAACCACTAGTTGTAGACAGCACATTAAAACAAGGAAAATAATAATTGTAAAAACAGATTTTTGGCATTTAGTGATGCTATAAACAATTTTGGCCACACCACGTAGGGAGCTTGTTTACCAGTAGCTCCAGAGTCACCAAACTGCCACAGAGAGGAGATATGATGGCAGAATTTTAAACCAGTCAATTTTCTTGGTATAAAAGACAAAGGGTTGAGCAAATAACAAATACAATATAAAATTTAAATTCTATAGGAATACATGAACAATGGTTTGGAAAAATGGCTGATTTGGGGACTATATATTTTTTTCTAATGCTATTAATATTCATGCTATTATTATTGCTGTTGATATTATGTTATAACAACAAAAAAATAAACATAAAAAAAAGTCTTTCCAAAAAATCAAGGAAAAGAAACAGTGTGAGCTAGGTTTGGAACAGTAATTGATTCCTTGGTGATTAAACACTAATGGAGCCATCTATGTACAAAGATACACAATAAATAAAAAGATACAGTGACATGCATGTATTCTTGTTAAATTTCATCAACACTGGTTAAAGCAGGCTCAACAGCACATGTGATATAAAGTTGCTCGGGGGAAAAATTGAAAGCAGGTAATATAAAATTACCCGCTCTCTATACTCTTGGCTGCAGCATAAAAGGTTCTTTTGATGAAAAGCTATAAACTTACATTTAAGGTCTGTTTTCCCATCAACGACTGCAGCCATGACCAATAAGCACATTATGTTTAGCACAGGCTCAACTGTGCTTGCCATAATGAAAATTAATCCCAGAATAAAAAGTAGTCTTTCTAAAACATAACAGGACATTACCAACATTATACTAGCTTAACAGATCAAAATGTGGCTATATGGTATGTCAAAAGACTCAAATGGATCAACTGTCACAATCTTAACTTGCGGACAGCAGGCACATCTGGCTCACAGAATGGGCTATTTAGCCCAGTTTTCCTGATTACTCTTCTTTACAGGTAGGATCTGGAGTGTCAACATATCCTTGCAGAACTCTAGCAGTAATCCCTTTCAACTACAGTCAATCCCAGCAAACCTGGTTTTTCTGGTGATAATCTATAAATATCTAAAACCAGAAGTCATAACAAAAAGAAAACCTACAATGCTGCTGGACTTAAATGGAAAAAAAAATCTTATGAAACATAATTTATCTAGTTTACTAACCTACATTAAAATATGTGTTTTCTTATGTGATATTCTTCAATGTATCATTTAAGCAAGCCGGCCCTAAAAACTTTCCTTCCTCAGAAAAAAAAAATAGAACAGAAATGATACTAGTTATATATCAACTGCTTGAACTTCAAGATTTTCCCCCCAACAAAAGTCACAATTTCAATATTACCTTGCAAATTTCCCTTCGTAAACCTTCATGCTTTCCCTACTATTGGGACCCAAGTTTGTGGGGCAGCATAATTCCTATGTGTATGAGTAGCAGAAGAATCTTTACATACTAGATTCCCATGTGTGGCCACAATGATAAGTCTTCTTAACAAATATTGTTTGAAATTTTACAGTAAGGTGCCCAAAAGTCTGGGCAAATTGAAGATTTAGTCGTCATTAATACTAGAAATAGTATTCTGACATGAACAGAATACCACAAATAAAGAAAATAAAATTGCAGAAATGCTGCTCACAGCACAATCAAACTTGGTACCCTGCTGTGCTTAACGCAGGTTTTGAAGGGCAGAACCCTAATCAACCCTGCATTTTTTAAGTGCCCAAAGAGCACGCCCAAGCCACGGCAACTTTAGATAATTGAGTAAGTTGGGGACTCAGTCTGGCGAGTGCGTCGGGACTGTAAAAAAATTACACCAGATACCTCAAATAGATTTTTAAGATTTCAGATTTCTCTAATTTTTACCTTGAAAATTGTCTTTAGAAGATTGTTTTTTTATAGCTAATAGTATTGTTTGTATCCACTTAAGAGTATTACTGTATCAGCAAGGTTTTCTTTATCTCAACCCAATCCTCCATTCAACGCTTACCCTGTATGTTCATGCCATCCTTATTTCTCTTACACACAGTCAATTTGCCCACATTACTTTCCGTAAATGTCTAAATCAATGTAAAAATCCCTTACATGCGTCCTCGCTGTGCTAACGCCATTGTTGACAATGTAAACGTTCGGGGAGCATGTGTATAAAGCCAACTCTTTTTTTTTTTTTTGTATCTAAAGATCAGGCATGATGAATTAATATTCTGTTACTTAGCGAGTTTAAAATAAAATCATACTCAAATTCAGTATAAAAACACATCTTCATAGATATGTAATAAAATCAAATTTAGTCTACTGGATCCCTTGGAGATATCCTTGTTTATTATTATTACCTGTCGCGGTTTACGATCTCCTTGCCCCAACGATTTTGGTAAATTACCCCTTATTTTTGTTGGGAATTTTGGTACTAAAGAATTTTTTATGGAATCGGGTTACTTAAGGCATTAGAAGATAAGTTCCTTGCTATTTCCGTGTAATGATAAGGGACATATTAACTATTTCATTTAACTGTTTTTTTTAGACGTTGCTTTTGCTATTCGTTTATTTATGTATTTTTTTCGATTTATACTTATAATCTACTTAGTTATCAATAGATTATTTGCATATCTGTTACCTCGTAGTCCTTTTATCATTTTGCTCTCCTGCATTTTATATTTGCATTGTCACGTTTCAAGGTAATTTCTGTGGCATTATAATTTTTCGTATTTGTGGTGTATGAGGTATTTGTACGTCTTTCAGTTAAAGAAGTGATCCATAATGGATATTAGCATAATTTAATATTTAGTTTTTTAGTGTATCACATGAGATTTCAACAATAGACGCGTATATGGAATTGATGTAATCTATAACATTTTTCATTGTTTTTACCTCGATATGCATGACAACTAGAGCTGAAACTCAGGAGCAGAGCGAGTGTACTCGGCTGTGAGCGGGACACTTTCACTACATTTTTTTCCTTTATTTGTCGTGTTGCAGTTGTCTGCAGATTATTTTTTGCCAATGACTACACTTAGTGTCTTCTTACATCAATATCAACTTCACTTTGCCCTCCCTTAGTGTACTGTACTATAAAGATTAGCTTCCTCAACAGTTTGTTGACACATGTTTTATATTAGCTGATGTGTACTTGGAAAAGAGTCATCATAGGGTAAAAAATTTTTATTTAATAGTATTGGATAGCAAAGTATATAGTTGTCTTAAGCCCTTACCAGACTAGCCTTTTTCAGTCCATTCTTCCTTGTCTGCATGAATTTGAATTTTTCCTGCAGCAAAGTGGCTAGCTGTTCTTACTAATTGCATTCATTGTGTTTATGGAGGATCTATACTAAGAGATGTTTTTTACTGATAAATAGAATAAATAACTGATGTAGGTGTAATCTATTATCACAGAATGTTTTTTTGTTGTTTTTTTATAGCACAGTTGTCCAATTTACATACTATTTGTTTAAAAAGGAAATATATATATAGCCTGAAAATTTTAGGATGCTTGTGTGAACCTTGGAACCCAACTTGATTTTTGCAGGAGTCATGTTTGTTTATATGGGAGTGTGGTCTCAGAAAAATCATACAAACATGCAAAAAATTAGCAGAAAAAATCCTAAATGTGATAGAGCCTTCATGTGGACTAATTACTTAAGTCACAGCAACTATATTCTTGGATGAGTGACTGCATTTCCTTTCCTGCATCTCTCCCTCTCTTTCAGAGCACAAAATGTCTTGAACTAATGAAAGAGATGGGGTGTGAATAATAAAAGAGAAATAGATATGTAATACTCAATTTCAAGTCTTGCAATTTGCTCCGTTATTGGCAAGAAAACATTTTTGGACATGAAAAGCAATCCCCCAAACTCCAAAAAAATATAAAATTTAGCCATTATTGTGCTGGGGAATAGGAAGGGTTGGGAACGCAGTCATCAATACCCAAAAATTTGGGAGATGAAAACCTTTTTAAACAAGACCCTAAATTTTTAGTAGGTTAAGTTTTAGAAGCACATATCACCCCACTTGACCTCATTTGAACCCAGTGCTTTCCCTGCACTTTTTGGGGGGTTGAAGCCTTTTGTGGGGGAAAAAGCGACAAACAAAGCAAAGGGTTGCAGAAAAGGGCACATAAGCCTTTAGCATTAGTGAAACTTTTTTTATTTGTTCAATTGTAGATAGTTTGATACATTCTGTCTTTCTTAATCAGGGCCAGCTTTTTTTATAAGGTCAACCAGGTTTTTTTTAATATGTAGAGCTGGGGGAAAAAATCATTTTTGTGGTTTTTGCTAGTTTCAAAAGCCTTCTGAAAGGGTTTTAAGATGTATTTTGTTGTGTGAAATAGACTTTTTTAAGTTTTTTTATTTTTCTTTTTATTTTCTCTACAAAAACCCATAATATCAAAAAAAAAGTAATGTTGAAAATGATATATTTTTTTTCTCTCACATTTTGAGAAAAACAACATAATAAATGTAAAATAAAAAAAAACAAATTTTTGAAATTCTTAGTTTTAGGGGGAGCTTTTTGAGGGATAAAAAGGATGCAAACTACTATAAGTATTTGAAATTAAGTTAACTAGAACCCTTTTTTTATATGTATATCCCATAGCCCCCAAAAAAATGATTAAAAAGAATCCATTTTTAAAAAAACCCTAAAAGTTTTTAATAAATT
>NC_051421.1:27294222-27299765 GCF_015228065.2 Penaeus monodon | reverse complement strand
CATTATTTTCAGTAATTGCAATGGAAATACTAATGTCAGTATTACAAACTGTCATACCATTCCTGGTGGAAATGCCTGGATTTCACAAGGTTAGTTAGTTATTGATGATTCCCACTTCCATCATTCTTTGCAAAAATATTTGTTTAAATTACAGGAATATGAAATCTTCATCACTTTAATATTTATAAAAAAAAAAAAAAAAAAAAATCACATCACATGAGTTCAGTTTCTCCTCTTAATTTCACATGTGCTTCAACATTTATCATTGCCAGAAACAAGTCACAATGTATGCAGTCAGTGACTGAAGGGGCTGGTTCTGAAGAAAATAAGTATTGCTTAAAGCATACTAAATTACTAAATTCTGTTCACTAATTGAAAGTAAGTGGAGGTATAGAGTGTGTTCAGTGCACTAAGGCACCAAAATGCCAATCAATTGTTCAGGAGTTCAAGGCTATTTAGTGCCATAAGTGATAAGGATTTCAACTATTCCTGTAGAATCTGTTGGTTGATCTATGCTTCAAATGGAATTGGCCACCTTATTCTTACTCTTTCTCACACATACCCATTAGACCAATATTTATGATTTTTCTTTCCTTTTCTGTATCTTTATTGTTATTAGCACAAATAAATTCCTTCATATGTGGTTGAGATGTTTATGGTGTCAAACTATTTAACATTCTCAAATTATCAATGTGTATCAGCAACTGAGGAGAGCTTGATGGTCTTTCACCCAATCATGCCAGGATGACATCCTATCACATCATTGCAGACTATCATTCAAGCCAGGCTGACAGCTTTGTGCCATGCATGGTTGAGCCTACTCTGAGTTGTGCATGCTAAACATTTATGCTCTTGCTTGGCCCTGGCTACAATTGTTGAGAAGGAATAACTCCTCAAAAGTAGGTTTAAAGCCTCTTTTTAGCCTGATTACCTGAAAAAGAACAGGGCTATTTTGTTTCCCATTTTTTTTTTTTTTTCTGGAGCAGCTGACTCTGCATGTATTCTAACTTGTTGTTTGGTATTGATCTGGGGCTCCCATTCTCATTGGGTAAACCCTTTCACTGTGGGTAAATTTTTACTAAAGTTTAGTGAGGTCGGGGAGGGTTAGTACTCACTGTGCCTGTGCTATTTATAGGCTGACATAAGAGCTCCATTTGCATCATCCTGGCCATTAAAGACGTGTTTAAAAGTTGGTAGTTATTACCACAGTGTGATAGGGCGTCATCCAGTGTAAATGGTTATGATAGTTAAGATTGTGTCTCCACTTTCATTTACTTACTACTGAGATATTTCAGTTCTCTTCTGACTGCAGCTTTCCATATCTCTCTCTCTCTCTCTCTCTCTCTCTCTCTCTCTCTCTCTCTCTCTCTCTCTCTCTCTCTCTCTCTCTCTCTCTCTCTCTCTCTCTCTCCTGCACGCACACACATATATTTATTTATTCCCAGTGTATTAATGTAATATTATCTGAGAGTATGGAGTATGGCACTGTTTTCATTTCCCCTAAAGGCCAGTACGTGATGGTAGTAGGTGAAATGCAAGAGGAATTAGACGGCACAAATGCCATCCGTGCAATCAAGATGGCTGACCTATCTTCCAATAGTGTACACGCAGCCACTTGGAAGAGTGAAGTTGCTGAAATCAAGGCCTTAATGCGTGAAAATGCAAGCTTGTGCTCCTGATGGCTTCCTGAATATAGAAAGCTACTGAGAGCTAGATACTGAAATTATTATTATTTTTTTTATTTCTTCTTTTTTTAATGTTTGTTTTAGGGCTACATTGTTCTTGTTACATTTTCTTACTCTCTGGTAAATGCATAATACACTGAACTGTAAAATGTAAACTTTCAGATTTTTTACAAATAAAAATAATTTGAATGAGATATTATTGAAAAACCTTTTACACAATAAAATTTTTTATTTCAAAATGTTACACAGAATATTGTACTTCCAGTGAAAAGAGAAATAACAAAAAAGTGCACTAAGCTGTTGCAATATCTCACAAGAATAACCAACAAAAACTATCAAATGGAAATAATAGGCCTATTACATGTTTTTGTTGACTTTCCTAAATTACAAATTGTTGTACATCAAACAATATAAAATGGATCTCTTGGCTAATCCAGCTACTAATGACATTTCTTAAGACAACAACATCCTTTATTACAAGAGAGAAATAAAAATAATGATATAAATATTTATGTTCAATTCTTCTTCTCTTCTGTGTTAATATTGTACTTTGTCTTCACACGATCCAGTTCTGCTTGCTTCTTCTCAGCATCCATTTTCTTGAAAGCCTTATTACTCTGTAAAACGAGAAGGGTAAATGTAATGAGTGCACAAATACATTTCGAATTATAAATGTCATTTCACTAGTATGTCTCATATATATTTAAAATGATACATGTGACCTGAGCTAGTAAATAATTACTACATTAGATTACATCACTACTACATTATTCAATTCATACAGAATGTGCACTCTATGTAAAGCTAACCCCCTTACCTGATAGTAGAGAACAACCAAGTATCTTCCACAGACATTGAAACCAGAGAGATGATCACATGCATTTTTCGCATCAAAAATATCTTCATAAACAACAAAAGCTGTACCTCGGGTCTCTGGGGTGTTGCCTCTACAAAGAGAAAATAACCATAAAAACTCATGATACAACAATGGTGTGGCTGTTGAATGGGAAGATAATGAAATGAATGGTATTATACATCAGAATATATCCTTAAAATGACTATACAATAATGTAGCTAACTAGATAAAGGCTTTTGATACCTTTAATACAGAAGATTAAAGCAATACCTGATATAGCAAGAGAAACAATTTCTTTGTATGAAAATTTAAAATTGAAGGACACTTTGAACAGTATACAAAATGAATCATAAACAAACACTAGTAAAGGGCCCTCTTGTTAGATAAATATAACAATGGCAAGTTAAAAGTCTAATGGGTAAGTCATACTTACACTCTAATCTGTCTGATGGCACCATATTTTCCAAAAATATCATACATTTCCTCCCCTGTGATTTTGTAAGGCAAGTTTCGCACATAGAGTATGCGGTTAACCTCTGGAGGTAAACGAACCTATGGAAAAATAATAGTATCAGTGTATACATATATATATATATATCTGAAGAATAGTAGTATCAATATAAATATAAATGTTTGAAAAATGATGGTCACTGTGTAAATATAAATATTTGTTTTAAAAGAATGAACATATTAAAAGTAATTAATCATATGAAAGTGATGATAAAAGTCCTTTGATATCTCACAATTAAACCACTAGTTGTAGACAGCACATTAAAACAAGGAAAATAATAATTGTAAAAACAGATGGCATTTAGTGATGCTATAAACAATTTTGGCCACACCACGTAGGGAGCTTGTTTACACAGTAGCTCCAGAGTCACCAAACTGCCACAGAGAGGAGATATGATGGCAGAATTTAACCCAGTCAATTTCTTGGTAATAAAAGACAAAGGGTTGAGCAAATAACAAATACAATATAATTAACTTCTATAGGAATACATGAACAATGGCTTGGAACATGGCTGATTTGGGGGACTATATATATTTTTTTCTAATGCTATTAATATTCATGTTATTATTATTGCTGTTGATATTATGTTATCAACAACAATAATAACATAAAAAAAGTCTTTCCAAAAATCAAGGAAAAGAAACAGGTGAGCTAGGTTGGAACAGTAATTGATTCCTTGGTGATTAAACACTAATGGAGCCATCTATGTACAAAGATAAACAATAAATAAAAAGATACAGTGGACATGGCATGTATTCTTGTTATTCCATCAACACTGGGTTAAAGCAGGCTCAACAGCACATGTGATGTAAAGTTGCTCGAGGGGAAAAATTAGAAGCCAAGGTAATATAAAATTACCCAGCTCTCTATACTCTTGGCTGCAGCATAAATGGTTCTTTTGATGAAAAGGCTATAAACTTACATTTGAAGGTCTGTTTCTCATCAACGACTGCAGCCATGACCAAATAAGCACATTAGTGTTTAGCACAGGCTCAACTGTGCTTGCCATAATGACATTATCCCAGAATAAAAGGTAGTCTGCTATAACATAACAGGACATTACCACATTATGACTAGCTTAACAGATCAAAATGTGGCTATATGGATATGTCAAAAGACTCAAAATGGATCAAACTGTCACATTTTAACTTGCGGACAGCAGGCACATCTGGCTCACGGAATGGGCTATTAGCCCAGTTTTCCTGATTTACTCTTCTTTACAGGTAGGATCTGGAGTGTCAACATATCCATTGCAGAACTCTAGCCAGTAAATCCCTTCAACTACAGTCAATCCCAGCAAACCTGCTGTTTTCTTGGTTGATAATCTATAAATATCTAAAATCCAGAAGTCATAACAAAAAGAACCTACATGCTGCTGGACTTAAATGGAAAAAAAAATCTTATGAAACATAATTTATCTAGTTTCTAACCTACATTAAAATATGTGTTTTCTTATGTGATATTCTTCAATGTATCATTTAAGCAAGCCTGGCCATATACTTTCCTTCCTCAGAAAAAAAAAATATAGAACGGAAATGATACTATTATATATAAACTGCTTGAACTTCAAGATTTTCCCCCCAACAAAAGTCACAATTTCATTATTACCTTGCAATTTCCCTTCGTAACCTTCATGCTTTCCCCTACTATTGGGACCAAGTTTGTGGGGCAGCATAATTCCTATGTGTATGAGTAGCAGAAGAATCTCACAATACTAGATTCACCATGTGTGGCCACATGTAAGTCTTCTTAACAAATATTGTTTGAGTTTTACAGTAAGGATGCCCAAAGTCTGGGCAAATTGAAGATTACAGTCAGTCATTAATACTAGAAATAGTATTCTGACATGAACAGAATACCACAAATAAAGGAAAATAAAATTGCAGAAAATGCTGCTCACAGCCACAATCAACTTGGTACCCTGCTGTGCTTAACCGCAGGTTTTGAAGGGCAGAACCCTAATCAACCCTGCATTATTAAGTGCCCAAAGAGCACGCCCAGCCACGGCAACTTAGATAATTGAGTAAGTTGGGGACTCAGTCTGGCGAGTGCGTCGGTACTGTAAAAAAAATTACCCAGATACCTCAAATAGATTTTTAAGATTCAGATTTTCTCTAAATTTTTACCTTGAAAATTGTCTTAGAAGATTGTTTTTTATAGCTAATAGTATTGTTTTGTATCCACTGAAGAGTATTACTGTACCGAAGGTTTTCTTTATCTCAACCCAATCCTCCATTCAACGCTTACCCTGTATGTTCATGCCATCCTTATTTCTCTTACACACAGTCAATTTGCCCACATTACTTTCCGTAAATGTCTAAATCAATGTAAAAATCACTTACATGCGTCCTCTTCTGTGCTAACGCCATTGTTGACAATGTAAACGTTCGGGGAGCATGTGTATAAAAGCCAACTCTTTTTTTTTTTTTTGTATCTAAAGATCAGGTATGATGAATTAATATTCTGTTACTTAGCGAGTTTAAATAAAATC
>NC_051421.1:27284222-27289222 GCF_015228065.2 Penaeus monodon | reverse complement strand
TCTAAGAAAAGGAGAATTGATGATGAATTGACTAACAGTAATTCCAGTCAGCCTAGAAAAAAAGGGAATATGGAAGATCATTCTGAAAGAACAAGTGAAGCCGAGTCACCCAAAGAAACACATAGGCCTAGTGTAAATGAGAAAATTGTAGTGAATAACCAAATTGAAAAAGAGTCAAGCAGTACCTCTGTAACACCAACAATCCCAAAAGAAAAACCAAGATTACCAAGTGCTCCAAGAGAAGAGGTGAGTAAAGATATTTTTGTTAACCATTGATGGATGAAACATAGTAGGTGTTGGGTCAGGTTATCCATGAAAGCTTCTAAATGATTTTAGTTCAAATATCCAAATATGAATGATTTGATTTGAAATAATTTTGCATTCAAGTAGGAAAAAGAAAAAAAAAATGCATCCTTTCCCTTCTGTGTGTACGTAATGATGTTTCTTACCCCATACATGATTTGAATTATGATATTTATCATGTTTATTGTGGGGGTTATCCAGTTGCTAAATATTTCCCCAAAAAAGATTGTTATCCCATTAAGGATAATTTTGTATTATTGCTGCAGAAATAATTGAAATGTAATCATACAGTCCTGTATAAATGGAATATAACCTTTAAAAGCTATTTTCTTTTTAGTTGAATCTTAACCCAATTGGCACGTATGGTAAGAATACATGCCATGCCCACTTTATTACAAGTTTATTTATTGTATTTACTCATAGTTGGCTGTACAAGTGCTTAGTCAGAAAGGAGTCAGTTATTAGTCCTACCTATCTCACCTGTTTACTCTTTTCCTCAACTTTTGGAAAGGGTCTTTTGCATATTTCATTGTCTTCAATGTTATTGAGATTTTAATAAAAATTTAGTAGTCATAATATCAATCACAATAATAACAGTATCGATATCAACTGTATTAAAAAGAAAAACACATTTTCCCCGCCAATTCAAGGAATGGATAAATCAGGATTGGTCACTATAGCCTACTGATAGACTCCTTGCTGGCTGAGCACATGTGGATAATATATATATCTGCATGAAGCAAAATTCACAAAAAACTACAGGAGACAGAACACAAATCACAGAAATATATATGCATATATATACATATATGTTTATATGTATATATATGTATATATATGTATATGATATATATGTATGTATGGTATATATATATATATATATATATATATATATATATATATATATTATATATATATATATATATATATATACATATATATTGTATATATGTACACACACCACACACACCACACACACACACACACACACACACACACACACACACCACACACACACACACACACACACACACACACACACACACACACACACACACACATATATATATGTATGTATATATTATTATAATATAATATAATATATATTAATATATTTATAATATGTGTGTGTTATTATATACAAAATTATTAATATATATAATATATATATATATTATATATTTATTATTTTTTTTTTTTTTTAATATTATTATATTATAGTTATTATTTATTTATATTTTTTATTTTTTATATTTAAATTTATTTTTATTTATATATTATATATAATATTTTATATATAATATATTTTAATAATAAAAATAAATATTATTACCTTTTTACAATTTGTTTTAAAAATATATTTATATATATTTATATATTATTTTAAAATTTATATTTATTTATATTAATTTAATATATATATTATTAAAAATATATTTATAAAATATTCATTTATCATTATAAATCTATATAAAATTTATATTATATAATTTTTTATATATATATATATATTATTATATTATTTATATTATATATAAAATATATATATATTATATATATAATTAATATTAATTATATAATATTTATATATAAAATTATTATATACATTATATTATATGTAAAAATGTGTGTATATAAGTATTAAAATGTGTGTTTTGGTGTCTGGGTTTTGTGTGGTGTGTGTGTGTGTGTTGTGTGTGTGTTGTGTGTGGGTTGTGTGTGTGTGTGTGTGTGTGTGTGTGTGTGGTCCTCTCCTCTCTCTCTCTCTTCTCTCCCTCTCTCTCTCTCTCTCCTCCTCTCTCTTTTATATTATATAAAATATATAATATTATTATTATATTATATATATATATATTTTTATACAAAAATTTTTATATGAAAGAATGGTTATTAATTTATGTAAAAATGTGTGTATATTAATGTATGAAAGAATGTGGTGTGGTGTGTGTCATGTCCCGCATTGTGGGGTGGGGTGTGTGTGTGGTGTGGTGTGTGTGGTGTGTGTGTGGTGTGTGTGTGTGTGTGTGTGTGTGGTGTTTGTGTGTGTGTGTTGTCCCTCTCTCTCTTCTCTCCCCTCTCTTCTCCTCTCTCCCTCCTCTCTCTCTCTCTCTCTCTTATTTTATATAATATTTATATAATTATTTTAATATATATATTATAATATATATATATTATATACTATTTTATGTAAAAAATGTGGTATATATATGTAGTAAGAAGGTGTGTAATTGTATGTAAGAATGTGGTGCGTTGTGTGCATGTGCATGCATGGGTTGTGTGGTGTGTTTTGTGTGGGGTGTGTTGTGTGTGTGTGTGTGTTTTGGGGGTTTGGTGTGTGTTGTGGTTTTTTCTTCGTCTTCCCCCCCTCTCTTCCTCTTTTCTCTCTTCTCTCTCCCCCTTCCTCTTCTCTCTCTCTTCCCCCTCTCTCTAATATATATATAATTATATATAATTATATATATATATATTATAATATAATGTTTTTATCAAAAAATTACGTACTAAAAAATATGGTATTTATGTACAGCTGAACAAAAAAACTACATTAGAAAATTAGCTAAAAAATTAATGAAATTTGGTTTGGAAGAGAGTTCCGTCCGCCGCGCCCCGGGAGGGGCCCAACCACCCTAAACTTGGGGGCAAAGCCCTGGGGGCCCACAGGTGGAGGGGGTCCCCAGCCTGCCGACCCCCCTTTTTTTGGGGGGTGTCGGCGGGGGGGGCAAGGTGGGGTGCACCCGGGGTGACCACCCGAGGCTTAATCTCAGGCGGCTTTTTCCGGTAGGCGCTTGGAAAAATGGTCCCCTTTCGGAGGATGAGCGGGGTTTCCTCTGTATCGTGGGAATGAAGCGCGGGGGTTGAGGTGGCGCCCCCTCAGAGGGGAGAAGACCCGGTAGCAGCACGTCATGTGGATGGTTTCACCTACTACTGTGGGCCGCGCGATGGGCACCACTCCAGGGTGTAGCCATAGCCACTCCAGTCGATTTTTGCCCCCGGGTAGTCGAGGTGAACCGGGTTTATGAGTATCATGGCTTTAGCTGAAGCATGCTTTGGCTTCTTGCTTTTATTGCGTATACGCTCCTCCCGATGTATATAAAATCAATGTGAAAGAGGCGTTCTACGCCAAACTCGATCTGTGGCAGACGATTCCCTCAGGCGGAATCGCTTGTTCCGGGGCATTTTCAATGCGGCCGGCTGAAACCCGAGCGGGCTACAGATGCTGTTGGCCCCCAGGTTTGGGGAGCTGATCCCAGCAGCGAAATAGCCTCTTCTCCGGGTTTTGCTGGCCCCAAAAATGGGGATCTCTGGCCCGGTCCCAGGCCCCAAACCCGATCGCTGGATTTGGGTACAGCGATGGGGAAATGTGGCCAAGGGTTTCGACCCATTCGTTAGCCGCGTGGAGGATCCTCCAGAAGCAGGGTTTACCGAGTGCCGATTCTGTGGCACCGACCATGGGCTGCTTGTGGCTCCCCTCGGGTCACTTCAAAATCCCCGCCCTTCAGTGGCCCCCCAAAGGTTTTCATTTGGGACAGCAAAGGGGAGGGGGAGTGGCCCGGGGGTCACCACGCAGCCCCTCTGACCGATTCACAGAAACCGCAACCTGATGGCCCAGTTGCCTGTGGGAGCCTTAAAGCGCGAAACACCGAAGTAGCTCAGGACCCCATTTGCGTCACCCAAGGAAAAGGCAGAATACCATCCCCCTAAGACATCAGGCCACTAAAAGCGTTTTCGAAAGGGGCTGGCGAATGGGAATAAAGTCTTCGCGTTCCAGGGTGCGTGGGGCCGGACACTGCTGAGAAGGGAAAAGGAATAGTTCATAGGAATTTTGCGGGGAGGTCAAAGGGCCATTTCTTGGAAAATGCCCTTCCCCCTGCCTCCCAAAGCCTAAAAACAAACCCCAAAACCCTCTCACGATGCTGCATCCGATCACGGATGGACAGATTCTCAGATCATGTTGGGATTCTGAACGTTGGGCTGAGTTTTTTGAACATTTTGTCCCGGGTGGACCCCCAACATTTGTTTTGGATGCAAGCGATGTCACAGTGCCGGGGGGGACCACCTCAGCGAGGAACCTCCTACCCTAACAAGGTTGGGCGGCGATTTAAAACCTGAAGAGGGGGGAAAGCTGCGGGCCCAATTGATATCCTGCTGACTGCAAAGGGGGGGGTAAACCCTAGGGCTCGGGCCTGCATACAGTCCTGACTGCCATTTGGCATCTGGACCATTCCCCCTGCCTGAGGGGCGGGGTCATCCTCTCTAAGGGGAAAGGGATCGTTGGGATTGTGCAATACCAGGCATTCCAGCTCAGCATACCAGAAAGGGTTTCTCGCCCACATTCTTCTAAAAAGGGGATCCGAAACCCCTACTGACATCAGAGACCGGAGCGTCTGGATTTACTTCTGGCAAGCCACAATAACTGTATATAGCGTTCGGTAATTGCAGAACGCCGTCGGAGTTTGGTCGGGGGTTTGCTCGCACCCTACATCGCCCTCAAAAAGGCGTTTGACTCGGTGCAGGGGAACGCTATGGAGATCCGGGGGCTAAGGGGAATTCCGACCAGATTATTGGCCTGATGCAAGCCTCTATACTGGTACTAAAAGTGCTGAAAGTGTGGGGGGTTCCCAAATTTCTTCCCGTTAATTCAGGGTGAGGCAGGCTAGGCCCTTGCACCAAACTTTTCAACACTTGATGGCTGGTAA
>NC_051421.1:27264222-27274222 GCF_015228065.2 Penaeus monodon | reverse complement strand
TTGTGAGAATAGAGATGTTATTGGGAACATAAATACCTTTTTTTTTTTCTTTTTTTTTTCAATCATCTTATTTTTTTCATTAATGATTTTTTTTTTTTCTTTAAGTTGATCTAATATGTCCTGTCTTTGTATTATAATTTTATAGTGTATTTTGATGTATTTTCTTTTTCAAATCTGTAATCAGCAAAGAATAAAATAACTAAAGAGGAAGCAATTATTGAGGGAAAGAGACAGGAAAAAAATTGCACAAATGAGATTCACCTTCTTGATGTTTGCTATATTCTTAACTCAAAATAAAAAAGGAAACAGCAACAACTGTGCTTATGAAATCACACATTCTGACACTGCACGTGATGAACTTGATGACAGCCCCCAGTGACTGTGGCGTCTCTTCTAGGGGCAAGTGAGGTCTGGATGGGCCAGGCAAAGCGGCAATGTCATGCACCCCCTGCACCAGCATCCTCCCACGCCAGGACAGAGCCAAAGCCATCAGACTTACCAGAGACCTGGGGGCAAGAGCGACAGTCGTGCTCCCAGCGGCGATGGGTCTCAAGGCATAGCAGCTGATTTGAACATGTCACTAGACAAGCGGTGCTGCTTGCTGTGTGGCTATAAGGGACAGGATGTTTCTCAACTTCGCAAGCATCTCCGCATCCACACTGGGGAGAAGCCCTACCAGTGTCCCCATTGTGACTATTGCTCAGCCCAAAGCAGTAATTTGCGAGTACACATGAAGAGGCATCACCAGCAGGAGTTGCCAAATAATATGCAGCCCCAGCAGCACCAGCAACAACAGCAGTACACCAATACTGTATTGCTAGACTGATATGACCTCTAATTTAGAAAGGAGTTTGCTGTGACCTCACCTAAATGTAGAAAGGCAACAAAATGATAGATTAAGTCATTGTGTGATACCTCATTATTGCGTATCTGCTTCTGGGTGTTTATGTGTGTGGAGAGTAGAAATAAGAATCCTTTTCTTCCAAACCCTTTTTTTTTCCTACTTTCTTTCCATTTTGTGTGTGACCTAATTTTGTTTTCTTTCAGTGTTCTTTTCTTTTCTTATTATTTTGCTTCCCTTATGCTCCCCAATTCATATTCATCATTTGTCACTATTATGTGTATCTTCTTCAGTCATCAACATTCATTATCCCTTCCTCTTCCTCATATGGCCTGAAATTGTAATTATTTTATGTATGACATACATAATGGCATGAAAGCATTTATATATAACCCTGTGTCTAAGATACATGTTCTATATGAAGCTTTGACATGATTGCTGATATATGTGTTCCATATACAACAGAACAAGAATTATTTTTCAGTACAGGCAGAACAATACCTGCTTTCATTTCTTAATGCTCTAAAGAGTTCAGGAATAGTTTCACATAGTCTAGTTCTTGGATATATGTTTGGATATATATTTGATCATAATTTATATGTGTCTTTTTGAGAGGTGGAAAACAAAGATGATTGATTATTATTTATTTATTTAAAACTGGATTGATGATAGTTATATAAAAGGTAATCACATATTTTATCAGTTTCATATTGTGAAGAAATGTAAACATTCCATATTATTTTTAGATTTATAGAGTGGAGTGAATCAAAAAATAAAGATCAAGAAGTGGTTATTGTGTATTTAGCAGATAATGCACTTCCAGATATAAGAGCAAAGAGTCATCATCAGAAGAGGAGACAGCAAGATAAATTCATTACTGAAAAGATTTGTAAATGTGAAAGGCATGTTTGCAGTTGAAATGAGTTCTCATGATTACTGTATTTTGTTTGATAAAATAGTGTTGCATATTTACCTACAGAATGGATGGTCTTCCAAAATGCCCATCTTAGGGACCTTTTATTAACTTTTAGTAGATATTCTTGATCTGCTCTAGATTTTGGTAGTAATGACAGTGTTCACTTGTCCACAACGGGTACCTCTAGGTGAAAAATGCCCTATTTCTGGGAGGTAGCTATGGCAGCAACTTCCTGCTGCTGGCAACCCACAAGTGAGGCACACCAATGAGCAACCCAATCAGGGCCTAATCGGAAAACACAAGTGTCTCGCGTATGAGACAGCCAGCTACTGCCTGGGATCTGGCTGTTTCACCAGTGAGGCACCCATCACTGTTAGGATAATAATAATAGTGCCATATTTTCTATTTACCTTTTTTATTATATATGATATTGAACAAATGTTATTTCAAGATTTGCAGATTTTGTAGTTATTCATTGATGGGAGAAGGGATAGAACAATTAAAACCTTATGTATGGTTGATGGCTGTATTCTTTTGGAGGAAAATGTATTGTTGTAAATGCATGCCTAGGTGTGAATGTTTATACCTGTGCATTTTTATGATTGTATTTATTAGTTTTGTTCTTGGTGAAGATGTTCTTGATATATGGCTATGTTTTGTTAATGTTTATGTGCAATAATTGCAGTCTGGTGTAGAAATGATGTATGTGGACTATATTTTATTTTGTTTCAATTTATTTATTAATTTTGTGTGTGTGTGTGTGTGTGTGTGTGTGTGTGTGTGTGTGTGTGTGTGTGTGTGTGTGTGTGTGTGTGCGCGTGCGTGCGTGCATGTGTGTGTGTGTGTGTGTGTGTTTGTGTGTTATAATACCTTGTGGAACAGTCGGCATCTCATTTCGTTGCAGAACTGTGTGTTGGTAGGATATGTGCCAAAAACTTAAGATACAAGATTTATTGAAGTAACTGATATATTTTTTGTCCAGGCTTTTGGGCGATTGTCTTGATCAGTGGGTAAGACATCTGGCAGTGAGGGAATGGAATACTTTTTCCTGTCAGTATCACCATTTTGAAAGATATTATATGATATCTTTTATTATGAAAATTTCAGAATTACATATATAACATATTTAGATATATCTGTTACATTGAGGTGAGATGATGATGGTGTTGGTAAAGAAAAAATGATGACTTACTTTCAGTTACCACTGATTAATTTTTTCATGCCTGAAAGTGATAGCACATTTTGAAAGAGTTGAAGTATTTTTAGGTCTTGAAGGATGGTCCATAGCTGATCTGATTCCATCTATAAATTATATTGTTTACTGTTTCATGTATAGGGAGTTGAACAAAATTGATTTTAAAAAAGCAAATGTTTTTATTGTCAAAACATGCATCCATAAAGAAGTAAATAAATATCTCTACCGCAGCAATTGCATTTTTATTTGCTATGAATGAACATCAGTTCAAATTTTTAAAAAGTTCCTTGTTAAGAGGTAAAGGAGCCTAAGGGTTGATTATTGTCTGTTTACTTCTAGGATTCGGTCGAAGACACAGTCCATAGAGTGAGAGGATCAGTATGTACTGAGGGAGGTATGCCAAGAGGTTCGTACCCTCTGAGTCACTATGGGATGGATGTGCCTCATCTGGGCAACAGTCTGATGGAGGCGGATGGGCGTCAAGCCAAACAGTGGAGATGTTTGTTCCCAGAATGTGGGTATGTTACCGACAGGGAATCCTGGCTCAGGCAGCATTTTCGCAAGCATACTGGTGAGAAACCTTTCTCTTGTCCATATTGCTCATTCAGGTCTGCTCAGAAGGGTAACCTTAATGTTCATATAAAGAGAGTTCATGGTTCTGACCAGTTCACTGCTGATGGATCTGCCATTAAAACAGATTTCCTTAACATTTCATGAAGAAAGAAGGCACTCATTGTAGTCTCCCTAGTGCTATAAAACTGGCCCAAGGGCATAGCTTTGCCATTATTGACTTATTGTTACAAAGGTGAGGACCTTATGTGAATGCATGTTCATCAGAGTAGAGGATGTTACGAGTTTAACAAAGAAGTCATTACTGTTCAGTTTAGCTTGTGCTTTTACAGTTTGGTATAGTTTTCCTTAACATCTGAAAAGAATTGTAACCACAAAGTACACATATGAGTATGCAATAGTTGTATAGATAACTCATTCAAGGCTTCATGTCTTGAGATTTACTTATGTATCACATGTCACTGAACTAGCAGAACAAGGGTTCTTGGAGGGTTATTTAGAATCCCACACAGATAATGATAGGAGACCTCAAAGTAATCACTAACTTTTTCCTCTGTATGTACCACAACATACTTTAATGCATGTGATGGATAACTTCTGATGTGTAAAAATATCTAGTAGATGATTTTGCCACTACTGTATATATATAACTTTATTTATTTATGTACATAAACAGTAAGGTTAGGCTATTTGTAGTATGAAAAAAATTACTTTGCAATACATTTGAAACTCACTAATGGTACCTTTACCTTATGATACGTGTTGGACGTAAGTTTATTAGAAAATGTGAAGACTTGACTCAGGGATTATTCCTATAACTATTTCTGTAGAAAGGATGGATTGGGCCATTTTATAAGCATTTTATTTCTAGTCTTTTGACATTAAAATGTCAGGATGTCATAAAAGTACTCTAGATATGTAAAGGATAAATTTTATACTAGGATTAGTTTTAGGTAATGCATTGAATGTGGTGGCAATTCTCAATTACCTCTACATAAGTTTTTTACAGTTGGCATGAATACATTAATGTTTAATATTTTGTATGATATCAGTGAAAGATTTTCAGGTCTTGTCAGATTAAGGTGTAAGCGAACATGCTTTTCACTTATCTGAACTAAAATATTGAATGTTATAAGTATAGTTATGGAGTATTTCAAATGATATAACTGTTGTTGCTGTCCCCCTCAAAATAATTTGTTTATATAATAAAAGAAAGAATGAATTTGATTATTGCAACTTTGTGAAGACATTTAGGCAAAAGACAGTGCTGTGTACCATGCATATGCTTGTGCTATAGAATGATGATATTTATACAAAAAAGGGGGGGGATTATTAAAAAAAAACAGGTTGTATAAAAGTTCATTACAAAATTTGCAGATATGCATGTTGCTGAAAACTTTGTACCTAATTTTATTAGCTATATGTAAGAAATTTTCATTGTATGTGCAATACCTTTTTTTTTCTTTCTTCAGCAAAAGAATTCTTACCTTGGTGTAAATGAAACATACAAAGTGCCAAATAAGGAAGAAATGAAATGTTCTTAAAATCAGCTGATGAGAATAAGTGCTTTGAATATTCCAAAATAGAGAATGTAAAAGGAATGATGAACAGCACCAAGCCTTTGCTGATTGTTTTTAAGCTTTTTACTTTCTTTTTGAAAGTCTTTACTGTTGTAATAGTCACAAAATTGGATATTAGTCATTGCCATAGTCAGATTACTGTAATAATTTGTATTTTATAAGTTATGAAGATATTGAATTTACAGAGGTAATATTCATATCTACTCTTATTTATTATAAAAAGAAATGTTTTATTTGTACAAATATTTTATAGATGAAAATATACTCTGTATATAAATATACAGTCACAGGAAAATTGATTGTGTTTTATTCAATTCCTATATATTTTGTGGATTCCTGTTAACTGTGGCATAGAGTTCTTAAAAAGATTGAGTTTTGTGTGTGTGTGTGTGTGTGTGTGTGTCTGTGAACATTATTAACTTTGGTTATTTCATCTAATGATTTAGTACCCGATCATAGTGATATATATATATATATATATATATATATATATATATATATATATATATATATATTTTTTTTTTTTTTTTTTTTTTTTTTTTTTTTTTTTTTTTTTTTTTTTTTTTTTTTTTTTTTTTTTTTTTTTTATCTGTGCTTTTTGATTTTTATTGGACTTCAAAAGAGATTTGAAATGTGGTTGTTGTTTAAAGTGAAATGCTTATATGCATAAAAAGTGATGTTTTTTTTTTCACTAGTATGCACATGCACAAACACGCGCATACACAGTTACACCCACATCTGACATCCACAAACCTACACCCACTCCCATACTCACACCCACACCTATAACCATGTCCCTGCACAAACAAACAAACATACACACAAAAACAAACCATACCTTATCTTTCTTGCAATTTTTTTTTCAATTTTTGGTACAATGAAGAGCCAAACTGCCAAAGGGAAATTTTATTAAATGATTATTAATACTTATTTGCTCAACACTAGGTTGATTAACAGCACATAATAGCAGTATGAACTGAAGTATTTTTATTTAAACAGTTGTTATCAAAAGGGTAACAAAAACACATGAGCAAGGCTAAAGATGGGAAATGTTGATACTCGGTGGAAAAACATGTCTAATCAATCGTGATTTTCCTTATTTTGACATGGAAAAGCAAAATATGAGAGATCATCCAATTAAAAACAGTCTCTGAAAATATACCTCTGTTAAGTCTTTAAGACTAGAGATTTTGTAATACTGTACATCTTATTCTGTGTAGTTTAGGACCAACAAAGTATATCTGTCACAGCATAAAGCACACAGGCCTCAATCTCACTCTATCTCTCTATCTCTCTATCTCTCTATCTCTCTATTCTCTATCTCTATCTCTATCTCTATCTCTATCTCTATCTCTATCTCTCTCTCTCTCTCTCTCTCTCTCTCTCTCTCTCTCTCTCTCTCTCTCTCTCTCTCTCTCTCTCCTCTCTCTCTCTCTCTCTCTCTCCTCTCCCCTACCTCTCTCTCTCTCTCTCCTCTCCCCTCTCCCTCTCCCTCTCCCTCTCCCTCTCCCTCTCCCTCTCCCTCTCCCTTTCTCCCTCTCTCTCTCCCTATCTTTTTCCATTATTCCATAGATTGAATAAGTTGAAATTAAAACTGATTGAAGCTGTAAAGAAACTACATGACTATTCACTTCCTTGTCATTATATTAGAACTAAAATTTGATATGGCAGAGGGCATGGTCATTCAAACAGATCTTGTTTACATAGAGATAAAGAAATAATTGTAACAGATACTTTGTAAACATTAATTACCTTAACAAGTGCTCCTGCAAATGTACAAGAACAAAGACATATCAGATCTGTCATTCTGTATCATTAGATTGGAAATAAGAAAAAGCAAAATTGAACAACATTACATAACCAGACTGAACATTATCCCCCAACAGAGCATGGAAGGACGCCCAGCTCGCTTCCCGTGTCCCTACTGTAACAAGGAGTTTGACTTCGCAAGTTCCCTAGAGCGGCATCTTCGAGTACACACTGGCGAAAAGCCTTTTGCTTGCCCGCTCTGCCCCTACCGCACAGCCCAGCGATATAACCTTGAGCGACATAAACGCACCCATGAAAATAAGATGCCTGTACTGCATTCAGTGATAAATTCTTCAAAATGAGTGGAAGTGGATATCAGTCAGTGCATGTAAAAAAGATATTTTTTGTTTTGGTTTTACACTATACTCATATGTGCATGCAACAGGCATGCATGTACATAACTGTCCCTGTATAGACACATTCATTTACGTGCACACACTTGCACACACAAAAAAATCTTTAATGAGATTATGTTAGCAAATAGATAATTTTGTCACATTCTGTGCTTGTCAACAAAATTTTTCATTGTTTCCTTTTATGCTCTACAGTAGAATAAGATGTACAGTATTTCCATCCACTAAAAGAAAGCCTTGCTATATCTGACTGAAGTAACTTGAAGTAAGGTACATGTATGTATACTTTGTGATAAGTAATTTTATTGATATCTCTAGATCACAACAAACAGTCCTCTTGGAATTGTAAAGTATCACCTCAGTTTGTACATAATTAATTTTTTAGTTGAAGAATTTGATAAAATTGTTTTAGTAATTAAATAACTTTGATATAAGAACTAAGAAATATATGATTATTATATATTCTTAGGAATATTCATACTGTGATTTTCACAAAATGGTGTAGCCACATGATCAGTATAAATGCTACTACATTGTGGATATGGTTATAGATATTACTTATCCTGTTATTTAATAGTAGGATAAACTTTATATGACAAAAATAATGTGGTTTAGAATATAGAGGGACTTGTTTCATATGCTTTATAGGAAAGAAATGTTCTTTTTTTATCTTTACAGTGAAGTCATAAGTTTTAAAATGCATTAAAACTTTCCATTATTTTAGTGTTGATGTTAGGTACTCCATATAAGATAGATTATTATTTTAATATTGTTTAGTGAGAGGGCAGGTTGTAACTAGTATTGATCAGAGTTTGAAATACTTTCTTGGCATCTGATGAATAAAAAAAATCCATAATATGTTATACAGTTGTTTCTTATGATGATAGTAATACCAAATCAATGTTATACCTCTGATTTTTTTCATTTCATGATTTGGTTATTTTATGTCATATGCAAATGTATATTCACATGCATTTTATTGTTCATCAGAAAGATCTGCTTTAAGCATGTGGATTTGCTAGCAGGAAGGTTCCCCCATATTTAGATATCTGAAGATTGTTAGTGTCCACTCTGAATAATTCTAAGTACTGTACGGTATGTTATAGTCTTGAGGGCATTTCCTGTTATGCATATTTTTTTAGAATGCAAATTACTTTCAGGGATTTTTCAGTTTTAGATAGTAGTATAACTTGAGATTTTTTTTTTTTTTTTAAGATCATCTCTTTGTAGTTTATTTCATGAGGTGTTAGTGATTGTTTAGACTTTTGTTACTGCTTTTATTCATGCTGTACATTCTTACAGAATAATGTATAGAACTTAGACTGCTGATAAAACATGATCTACAAAAAAGTTCAGGTAAAATTGGTACATTTATTCAGCATGAGAATAAGTGATTTCTTAAGGTAAAGGTAGCTAAACATATTTAATTTTTTAAAACCCATTGGATGGCAAAGTCACCAAAAGAAGTTTTTAAAAATGTAGGTAATAAGGAAGAACAAACTGTTAGATAACAGTGTAAGGTTCTATGTTTCTGAGAATATGTTCCAACTCTTCACTCACCAGAGGCTCTGCTTGCCATTCACCTGCTTATTCTGGCCAGTACTAGATCACTGTCTTTATCCCTTAGCTGTTGAATTTTGCATATATATGAGTGGCTGTGTGATGTGTATGGTCTTGTAATGTTGATAGCCAAAAAAGAGAAAACTGACAGAGTACAAAGTAAAACTATTGTGTATTGATATTCCATTTTATAACTTTATTTTGTAAGACTACATGTGAAATTCATTATATGTCTGTTACAAGTAAATATTTATTAGACCATTAGTTTCTCTTTTGTAATTTTTCTTCTCCTGCCCCAGCATGCATAAAATCTTAATTGTCATTCAAGATGAAACCAGTCTCCTACAGTCATATTGAAAATTCAAAAGGGAATCCAGCAATTGTATGTAATATAATGGGGCAGAAAAGAGAGTTAGCCTGTTAATGTACATACACCTTTGCAGTAAAGGTATGGGTAGATTAGAAACAATTAACATTTCTTGCCCTATTTCAGGGAACCTTTTAAAGAAGCCAAGAGGGATACTGAATAAGACTGCTCAGTAATGATAGAATAAGCCCTGCCCTTTGTGTTTCACAAGTGTAACTTTTAAACTTATGCAGCTTATTGCTTGTTGTTGATGAGTTCAGAAAATGCACCATTCAAAAAGCCTCAGGTAAAAAGTTGGGAAGGAAAAGATGGGCCAGTCCAAAGTACGAGGGAATAGAGAGGGAGAGGAGGAGGTGGGACCTGGAACTTCTCAAGGTGATGTGGGTGGATGGAAACTTCTCCTCGGTTAGAACTTTGTTACATTTGGGCAACTCCAATTACCGTTATTGTGTTTAATGTAGTTTGGGAGTTTATCAGTATTACTGACATATAATAATCTGTTATATCTTTTAAAAGATTACTATCACTGTCATTATTGCTTATTGATTACATTTGCTACCATCTTTATCACTAATGGCAATTGCAGTGCAGTATTATGAGTGCGAGAACTTCTGTTGTAATTTTTTTTATAATTTCCTTATTTTTATTATAAGTATCACTAGTAGTAGTAGTATTACGAAAATACCTTGTTTTATGTTTTTGGATAAGACTCCAATTTCTACCTTCATACTAATTATTCATATTCCCCAATGACGCATATGTTATAGACAGCTCTATGACAATGTATTCAATACCCTGGAGGACTTTCA
>NC_051421.1:27244222-27246722 GCF_015228065.2 Penaeus monodon | reverse complement strand
AGAGAGAGAGAAGAGAGAGAGAGAGAGAGAAAAGAGAGAGAGAGAGAAAAAAAAAGAAGAGAGAAAAAAATAGAGGATAGATAGATAGATAGAGGAGAGAGAGAGAGAGAGAGAGAGAGATTGAGAGAGAGAGAGAGAGAAGAGAGGATGAGAGAGAGAGAAAGAGAGAGAAGGGAGAGAGGAAGGGGAGAGAGAGAGAGAGAGAGAGAGAGAGAGAGAGAGAGAGAGGGGGGGGGGGGGGGAGAGAAGGTATTTTGAGAGAAAAATAAGAGAGAGAGTAGGATATATATATATATAATAGATATATATATATATATTATATATATATAGAAAAAAAAAGAGGAGAGAGAGAGAGGGGAGAGAGAGGAGATAGAGGAAGAGAAAGATAGGTATTATTATTGAGAGAAAATAATATCAAACAATTTAAGAAGAGAGAGAGAGAGAGAGAGAGAGAGGAGAGAGAGAGAGAGAGAGAGAGAGAGAGAGGAAAGAGAGAGAGAGAGAAGGAGTAATTGATTAGAAGAAAATAAGAGAGAGAAAAGAGAGAAGAGAGAGAGAGGAGAAAGAGAGGAGAGAGAGAGAGGGGAGAGAGAGAGAGAGAGAGAGAGAGAGAGAGAGAGAGAGAGAGAGAGAGAGAAAGAGAGAGAGAGAGAGAGAAGGGAAAATATGTACTATTTCTTAGTTTAAGACTTTGGACAACTCGCCGAGCGCTCGCGTGTCAGAAAGGGAAGTACATCACTCTGAATGTACTTAGAGAAACGCCCTTGGTATTCGCCGATACCCCCCGAACTCGGAACATTATCCCACATAATATGAAACACAACGCGAGCCAATTTCTCGAAAGAGATATGAAACGTGACCCCTCTTTAAAAAAAAAAAAGGGGGGGAAGGGAAAGCATCTTCAACATTAACAAAGGTACGGGGCTATTGACCTGAGATCGAGGTACCCGCCTCGGCTCGTGTGAGTGCGAGCGAGCAGCGACTGCCATAAAGGTGCTCCACCATTACAGCCCGAGCGCCACGGGGACTCGTCCGTTCGACTCCCGAGTTCCTGGAAACCTTGGAAAGACCCGGGACGTTATGCTGAAGGCGACGCTGCTGCAGGGGGGAGGGGGACGGAAAGGCGCTGTGGGGCGGACAGGTCGGACGGTAGATTCATTTGGCTTTGGAGAGTAATTATTATTATTATTATTATTTTAATCGTAATCGCCGTTCCTATTGTTTTCTATTGCTACTATTTTTATATATTGTTATTAATATTAGTTTATCATTCTCACTATTATCATTATTATTGCTGCTAATCACTATCATCGCAATCATTAGTATCATAACTATTTGTTATTATTATCATCATTATTATTATCTTTATATTTTATTATTATTATTATTATTATTATTATTATTATTATTATTATTATTGTTACCATTATTATTATTATTATTATTATTATTATTATTATTATTATTATTATTATTATTATTATTATTATTATTATTATTATTATTATTATTATTATTATCATTATTATTATTATTATTATTATTATTATTGTTGTTGTTGTTGTTGTTGTTGTTGTTGTTGTTATCATCATCATCATTATTATTAGCATTATTATTATTGTTATCATATTCATTGTTATTATCACCATCTTCTTCATCATCATCATAATCATCTTCATCCTTATCATTATCATTGTTATTATGATTATTGTTATTATGATTATCATCATTATTACTACTATCATTATTATCATTATTATCTTAATTATCATTATTAGCATTATTACCATTATCATTATTAGCATTACAATTATTATTTTAAATATTTATCATTATAATTTTTATTATCATTTCATTATTATCGTTAACAGTATTATCATCATCATTATTGTTATCAATATTATCATCATCATTATTGTTATTACTATTATCATTATTATAAGCATTATTGTTATTATAATTATCATTATTATTATCATTAGCATTATAGTTATTATTATCATTATCATTTCTGCTGCTGTTGTTGTTATTTGTACATTTATTATCATTTTCATTGTGACTGCTATTACTGTTATTGGTATTATAATTATAATTACCCTCTTTCTTAATACCACTATCAGTATTAAAATTATTAACATAGCTGCCATACCTGTTTTGCCATCAATTTTACATAATTTGTATACGAAAATTCCTTTGATAGGAGGTTCTTCTCCACTAAGTAATAATAATAATAATAAAAATTGAAAATAAAAGTTAGTCTTCATTACATTTTTCCTTCTCGTTATCTAGTTGAATTTTTTTTTCTAAATTTTTATCAAGTCGGAGAAGGAGCATCACCAACAGGAAATATTGCTACTACAGGAAAATTACAGAGTTTGTGAATGTGTTCCTTTTGACGCAGCGGAATGTATTGCAGCTTCACATGAACGGGTCGGAGAGGCTGTTGGAATAACTAGTCAGGTGTATTAACTTTCATGTTATGTGGCAGTTCCGTTGAGGA
>NC_051421.1:27224222-27231722 GCF_015228065.2 Penaeus monodon | reverse complement strand
TGTGTGTGTGTGTGTGTGTGTGTGTGTGTGTGTGTGTGTGTGTGTGTGCGTGCGTGTGTGTGCGGGCGTGTGCGCGTGTGTGTGTGACAAGAACAACAACAACAAAAAAATAGACTGGTAGATATTTATGGCCATTCAAAACACATAAATAGAAATAGCACAAAATGTTAAATGAACTCGCAGTAAGTCTGCATTGCAGTATACAAAAAAAGAAAGCCCATTAATATAAACATGAAGGCAACGCAAGTACTGACGAGTGATATTTGGAACACGGCTGTGGCAATACTAGTTAAGTTTCCTTCCTGATTCCATGTGTGTGTGTGTGTGTGTGTGTGTGTGTGTGTGTGTGTGTGTGTGTGTGTGTGTGTGTGTGTGTGTGTGTGTGTGTGTGTGTGTGTGTTGTGTGTGTATGTATGTGTGCGTGCGTGCGTGCGTGCGTGCCTACCTGCTTGCCTGCTTGCCTGCCTGCCTGCCTGCCTGCCTGCCTGCATAGCTGCTTGCCAGCATGTCTGTCTGTCTGTGTGCATGCATGTATGTATGCATCAGTGTATGTGTTTCTGTCTGTTTGCAATTTTTTTCTATTTACTAATGGGCTGATGATTCTGTTTTTACTTTCCAAAGAAACTTTGTCAAACTACCGAGATTTAGTTCTATTTTCATGCTCAGTGGACATGTTGCACCCTTGCACATGTTTCAATTCCTCCTCAATTTTACTTAATTTACTCCTGTATCCCTTTCCTCGCTCTTTATCGTGGGTAATGGTGGTAGAAATAAATGGGAATATGATATGGGTTTTTAAATTAAAATGTATGAATTATAAAAAAAATAATGGGTACATACAAAAACACACGCACGCACGCACGTACGTATGTATGTACACACACACACACACACACACACACACACACACACACACACACACACACACACACACACACACACACACACACACACACACACACACACACACACACACACACACACACACACACACACACACACCCGAGTGGTTATAGGATTTCCAGATTGACTACAGGCCGCTTTGTAAACAATATTTCAAGAGTATTTGGGACGAAACAAACCTAAATTTGTTCCTACATAATACTTCAACAGATTATTGTTCATATTTTGTTAGGGATCAATATAGTGATTGATCTGCATCATTTCGTGAAAACATTTTAGTGCCAGAGATAAGATAGTTATGTAATACTGAATAGCTTATAAATAACAGTTATAATCGTGTAAAGAATAATGAATTGATGTTCATAAAGCAGTATTGATGATTATTAAATCATAAATGATGATGAATGATACAAAAATTAAATAGTCTCCAAATGATATTGCAAATATCAAATAGGCCCGGAAATTGGATCAAACACTTTCCTCATTATAATGCTTTACTGATTTAGTGTTCTCTTAGGAAGAAAAAGATATGCTGGGATGTTTTCTCCGACTAAAGAAACAAGCTTTGTTTTTTTTATGTTGAAAATATAAGCCTAAGAGGGTTGTAAAGTAGCTGGTGAATTTTTGATGGCAGCGGGAAAACCTCTCGAGAGGCGGTAGGCTCATCGTGTTTTCTGTCTCTCTACGCGCGGTGGAACAATCACATCCACATGCGGGTACACACCAGGCACATGCATACCCTCACTCACATACTCATGCTTTTTACTCGCACACTCATTTTTTCTTCTTCCTCTTTCTCCTTCTCTTTCTTTCTTCCTTCCTTTGTCTTTGTTTTTGTCTTTTTTTCTTTTTCTTCTCTCTTTTCTCTTTCTCTTTCTCTCTCTCTCTCTCTCTCTCTCTCTCTCTCTCTCTCTCTCTCTCTCTCTCTCTCTCTCTCTCTCCTCTCCTCTCCTCTCTCTCTCTCTCTCACACACACACACACACACACTCACTCACTCACTCACTCACTCACTCACTCACTCACTCACTCACTCACTCACTCACTCACTCACTCACTCACTCACTCACTCACTCACTCACTCACTCACTCACTCACTCACTCACACTCACACACATACACACACACACACACACACACACACACACACACACTCACTCACTCACTCACTCACACTCACACTCACTCATCCCCCCATGCACTCACTCACCCCAACCCACCCACTCCGCACACACACACGCATGACCTTCGCAGACATCCAGTGGCGTAACGAACCCGTACATAGGCCTATGCAAAGTACCCAATCCGCGAGTGTTTGCGGATATCTTCTGCGGGTTTGCCATCTTGTTGGTGTGTGCTGGCGGCTTGGAAGTAATCCCATTAGCATAGGGGGTCTCCTTGTCTTTTTTCTACGTATAGGTTGATGTAATTTTGATGTATTTCAAGGGGGCTGTTGTTTATTTTCTCAAGTGATGGCCGTTATCATTATCATTGTTCTTAGTATTATTGTATTAGTGTTATGATAATCATTATCATCGTTGCTGGTAATAATGATATTATTATTATTATTATATTTTTTATTATTATTGCTGTTATTATTATTATTATTATCATTATTATCATTATTATCAATATCATTAATATTATTATTATTATAGTTGTTATTATTGTGGTAATTATTATTATTGTTATTGTTGTTGTTATTATTATCATCATCATTATTATTATAGTTGTTATTATTGATAACAATATTGCTATTTTTATTATTATAGTTGTTATCATTATTCTTATAATTGCATATTATTATGTATTATTATCATATTGTTATTATCATTATTATTATTATTATTATTATTATTATTATTATTATTATTATTATTATTATTATTATTATTATTATTATTATTATTATTATTATTATTATTATTATTATTATTATTATTATTATTATCATCATCCTCATTACTACTACTACTACTACTAATCTTACTACTGCTACTACTACTATTGTTATTATTTTATTGTTGTTGTTGTTGTTGTTGTTGTTGTTATTATTATTGTTATCACCATCATCATTATCATTATTATAATTATTATCAATATCATTATGATGATAATTGTTATCATCATTATAATAATAATTGTTGTTTTGTTATCATTATATTATCATCATCACCATTATCATCCTTATCATTATATGATACCATCATCGTCCTTATTATTAGTATTATCATCACCATCATCATCATAATTGTTGTCATTAGCCTCATATCATCGTCCTCCTTACTCCCTCATCATCATCATCCTTTCCCTCGCTTCCTTTTCGCTAATGCCGTTAACGCGGGCGGGCCGTAGCGCTGGCAGTGAAGTGCCATAAACAGCACTTGATCCCTGCGGTTCTGAGGCTTCCTGGGGGCGAGGAGGGGAGAGGGGCGTGGGGTCGAGGGGAAGGGAAAAAAAGGGGGGGAGTGTCGTGGTGGTGTGAACATGTTAGGGCCTCAGGGGGCACTTCCGGAGGGCCCCCTGACCGACCCTATAAAGTTCGGGGACCTCTGGCCCTCGCTCTCCCCTCGGCCCTGTCGGCATCCAAAACAAGGGAAGGATACGAGGCAGACGTTGGTGTTTGGATCTCTTGGGAACAGCGGCAGGGCATCCTGTAGCATCCTATATAGGAGGCTCTCGGTGGCCGTGGTCTAACTCCTTTTCTCGGTCTGTTTGTCTGTCTGTCTGTCTGTCTGTCTCTCTCTCTCTCTCTCTCTCTCTCTCTCTCTCTCTCTCTCTCTCTCTCTCTCTCTCTCTCTCTCTTCTCTCTCTCTCTCTCTCTCTCTCTCTCTCTCTCTCTCTCTCTCTCTTTCTCCCTCCCTCCCTCCCTCCCTCCCTCCCTCCCTCCCTCGCTCCCTCCCTCCTTCCATTTTCTTGGTCTCTCTGTCCCTCCCTCCCTCCCTACCTCCCTTCCTCATCCCCCCTCCCTTTTCTTACTCCTTCTGTCCCTCCCTCCATCCTTCTCTCCATCCCTCCCTCCCTCCCTCCTTGCCTTGCCTTTCCTTACTCCCTCTGTTCTTCCCTCCCCCCCTCCTTCCCTTTCCTTACTCCCTCTATCCCTCCCTCCCTCCCTCCAGCTCCGCCTCCCCGCCTACACGCATTTTTGACCCTCGATTCCGAGGATGGGCGTGAGAACCGCATCCCCCTACGATACCCAGAGTGGCGCAGATTTGTCGAAAATGTAAACAATATCGCGGGTAAGGCGACACCAGGTCAAAGGGGCTTTCGGGGTAGCTTAGGCCGTGAGGGGGGGGGGGGAGAGGGAGAGGGCAGTGGAAATAGATGGAGATGCCCTTGAGTGTGTTTGTTTGTTTAATTGGTTTGGTTTGCTTGTTTGAGTGTGTGTGTGTGTGTGTGTGTGTGTGTGTGTGTGTGTGTGTGTGTGTGTGTGTGTGTCTAGATGTTGCTTCCTGTCATTGTTAATAATGGTAATGAGCAACAGTGATAATAATAGAAATAATAATGATACCAAGTAATAGAAACGAGAATGACATTGAGGGAAATGATTAGAATAGCAAATGATAAGATAGGTTAAAATGATAACGATAAAAGGATAATAATAACGGTAATATGATAACGCCGATAATATGACAGCGACATGTTACTGATAGGCCTAATGACGGTACTGGTGTTAGTGATAATGGTAATAATGATATGATTTATGGTCATAGGAATGAAGATTTTCATGTTCATGGTTGAGAATGCTGCTTATTTTATTAGATAATTTGATTACAAATATTACAGAACATCGAGCAGGTTAAAAAAAAAAAGACATTTCCCTGCGTTACTTTTTCCTTTACTACAAAACTTTAAAAGAAGAAAACCACCTTCTCTCGCATCAGGGCTGGTCTAATTAATCTGCATTTGTTTGTTTAATTTTAGGTCTCAGATTGGACCCTATTTCCACGGAGGGGGTGAAATTTGGTGTGTTACAACCGTAGAATTTATCAGCTTACCTGCTTGAATCGCTTTCCCGTTTTTTCGTCCTAATTGTAAGGATTAATGAGGATGAGTATATTGATGATAATGATCGCAATTATTGATTATCAATTTCATTATCATTATCCTCACCATTATCGCCGTATTCTTATCATCATCCTCGTCTTTGCCACCACCATCATCACACTCATCAGCGTGGTTAAGACATAGATTTCCTTTAGAAAACAAAATCAACTATCTTATAAATTCAGGAAAGTTAACTTGGTATCCGTAAACTTAACAAAAGAAGTTATGCTGAGTCGAGTCTTTAAAGAAAAATAACGAAGCGATGAAAGCCCATTTGCAGAATTAAGAGAAAATGGCTGAAAGAAAAAGAAAAACATGAGGGAACAGCATCATACCAAATAACTACGGACAGATCAGGTTTTAAAGAATATGGAAAAAAAACAGGAAAAGGTGTTTACAAAGGAACTACAGATAGACTAGCCTAAGTTCCAGCTAAGTAGCGAAAATGAAGGTGATAAGGGGACTTAGCAGAACTAAGTGGATGCGGTATAGTCTAAGGTTGCTAGACAAGATACTAAAGAGTCGAGACTTCATAGAAAAGGTCGAAAATAGTCTTAACTTGATAGGGGAACTACTACAGTAGGGTAAACTTAGTAGGTAGATTAATAAATGTCTTGAGCTTGATAGGGAAAAGGCTAGAGTAGTCTTTTAAGTTTTATGGGAAAATAGCAAATAGTCTGTTACGGCAGTGTAAGCTTATTAAGAAAGATGATAAATATTTGAAGCTTGATAGAAAAAAATGTTTCGAGCTTTCTAAGATTTCTGGGGAAAATAGTAAACAATATAACCTCAAAGGGGCAAATGCAAAAGCAGATCTTAAATATTCTTATCTGTGCAGAAAGCATTGAGCCTGATTTGGAATCCCTTATGAATCATTAATTACATGATTCCTATTTTCGATCAGTAACATATTTAACAGAATGCATGGCGCAACTGTGTCTTGAAACGTTTCATTAAGGAATAAACGAAGTCAAGGACTCGAAGAGTATCTAAAGAGAATGAATGGATCAGTGAGATGAGGACGGCTTCCTGTAGGTCAAAATATATGTTCCAATATCCTGCGACGGGATCTAACCCCGGCCAAGACACAGCCGCGAATGTGTAAGCGATAATCTAATGATGTGTAAAGCACGGAACCCCAAAACGTAAGATTATTAACAAGCATGCCAAGGAAGGAGAGAGCAAAGAATTGTTTGAAAATGACAAAGACGAAGCAGTTTGAAAAGTCATCTTATGAAGCGAAATGAGGCTAAGACCCGAATTTAATGCAAAAGATTAAGAGCTTTAACGGAAGGGCATCAAATTTGATTAAAACTGATAGAGTAGACGTTGAGTCGTATGAATTCTTTACAACAACAAATGATTACAGATGGCTCCAGTATAATTTACTCCCACATTTCCTGTGGATGAATTGGGAACTTTTTTCAGTATGATAGATATATATTTTTTCAAGGTAGGGCGGTCGTATGAAACTAATTTAGGTAACTTCCAGTTCTTTTACCTGGTCAACCTCCCACGAAATATACCTGAGAAGTACCTTTGGAAACCATCTTTATGAGATCATCTCTCATATTTAGTATATTCAATATTGTGATTATTGCTAGTATTTACATGTGAACTGTAAATGGATATTTATTTATTTATTATTTTTTTTACTGATTATCGGACAGGAATGTGATATAGGTATTTGCCTCATTCTTACCACCACTCATTTCCATCAGGCAGTCAAACATACACACATGGTAACATCTCCCTCCTTGTCCTTCACTCACTCACTCACTCACTCATTTTCTCCCTCGCCCTCACTCCCTCACAATCCTTCCCTCCCTCACTCCCTCATTCCTCTATCCCTCCCTTCCTTATTTCCTCTCCCTCATTCCTCCCTGCCTCCCTATCTCTTCCTCCCCCGCTCTCTCTTTTTACTCGCAAATCCATTAAATGTTACGCAGCACAATACCAATGATAATGACTTCCGGTGCCATCAACGAGTATCATTACACGCTCACGTAATTACCAACTGCTAGCATTGTATGATGCGTATGATATGTCCTTAATTGTTTTCCCTGGGTGTTGCCAGAAGCCCATCAAGGTTGCGGTTGTGTGTGTCTGTACCCTGCATTATATAAATAGATATTTATTTTGTTCTGGTTATACTGATGTATTTGTGCAATGATGATAAAGGTGGTATATTTTTTTCAGGTTGCCTTGATTTTTTTTATGATATTTTTTTTACCTGATTATTTTCTGTGGTATTATATTTTTAGTATTTGTGAAATGACGAGGTAGAGGTGGTGTCTATTTTTCTGGTAATTTCAGCATTTTTTTTTGCATTGATACGATAGGGGTGATATATTTAACCTGATTATTTTGATGTCTGTGAACTGAGGATGAGAAAGGTGATTAAAATGATGATTGTAGAATGATAATGATAAAAACAAGAATCATTATAATGGTCTGATAATGTGGGTAATGGTGATAATGTTGATAATTGCAATGCAGTAAACACAATATTAACGATAGGTATTATTCTTATTCTTATAACAAGTGTTATG
>NC_051421.1:27206722-27211722 GCF_015228065.2 Penaeus monodon | reverse complement strand
ATAATTTTGTTGTTTTATTTTATAATTTGTTTTATTTTATATCATTATTCGTGCCTTTTTATTTCATTATCCGTCATTTTATTTTCATATTCGTGTTATGTTTTTTCTGTATTCGTGTCATGTTTTTTCTGTATTCGTGTCATGTTATTTCTGTATTCGTGTCATGTTTTTTCTGTATTCGTGTCATGTTTTTTCTGTATTCGTGTCATGTTTTTTCTGTATTCGTGTCATGTTTTTTCTGTATTCGTGTCATGTTTTTTCTGTATTCGTGTCATGTTTTTTCAAATTATTCGTATCATGTTCTTTCTGTATTCGTGTCATGTTTTTTCAAATTATTCGTATCATTCTATTTCATTACTCATGTCATTTCATTTCATTATTCGAGTTGTTGTGTCATAATTCGTGGCATTTTGTTGAATTATTTGTGCCATGTTATTTCCTAATTCGTATCATTTTGCTTTACCATCCATGCCGCCGCGCTTTTTGCTTTACCATCCGTGCCATTTCCGGCCGCCGCGCCGTGACTCTCCTTAAGGGGGCGATGCAAATTAGGCTGAAACTTTGTCCTTCTTAAAGGCTGGTTTCAGAAAGCCTCTGGTGACTCTCCGTAAGACAGCCGAGCCTCCAGATAAGCAAAGTCTCGGCGGAGAGGAATTTGCATATTCTCTCAGGCGGTTTTTTGGATTTTTTTTTTCTTTTCTTTTTTATTGATTTTTTTTGTGTTTTTTTTTTCGTTTTGTGGTTATTCGCTCTCATTATTATTTTTTTTTTCTCTGTTTCGCTTGATCTCATTCTCATTCTTTCTACTTCCCTCCCTCCCTCCCTCCCTCCCTCCCTCCTCACTCCGTCCCTCCCTCCCTCCCTCCCTCCGTCCCTCCCTCCTTCCCTCCCTCCCTCCTTCCCTCCCTCCCTCCCTCCCTCCCTCCCTAATCCCTCGCCACGTCCCTCTCCCCCCCCCTTCATTCCTCTTCCTCCCTTCCTTCCCCCCTCCCCCCTCCGCCCCGCCCCCCCCCTTCACGCTCTCCGCCCCCCGCCGCCCCCCCCCGGCCCCCGCCCCCGCTCCCGCCTCCCGCCCCCCGCCTCACCTGCTCAGAGGGAACGCTCCACTATACGCGGCTGTGATGGCGCTGCATAAAGGAATGAGGGGAAACAGAGGGGAGAGGTGATCTTCTGTGATCCCCTCTCCCGTTCTTCGCTTCCTCTCTTCCCTTCTACCCGCCTCTTCCTCCTCTTCCTTTTCTTCCTACTATTCCTTCCCTTCTTCCTCTTCCTCCTCTTCCCCTTCTTCCCCTCCTCTCCCCTTCCCCCCCTTATCTTGCCCTCGATAGGGCAAGGGATGCGCGAACCACTTTCCTGCCACAATGGGGAGCGAATGTTCGGTCTTTTCTCTTGCTCCACACCCATTGGTCCGTTTATTTGTTCATTTATCCTTTCGCTTATTCATTCGCCCATCCATTCATTAATTTGTTCATTGATTTATCTATCTATCTATTCATCCATCTATTCATCCATCTATTCATCCATCTATTCATCCATCTATTCATCCATCCATCCATCCATCCATCCATCCATCCATCCATCCATCCATCCATCCATCCATTTCCTCCTTTCTCTTTATCAGTTTCTCTCTCTCTCTTCCTTTCCCACTCCCTCTTCCTCTCCATCTTTTTCTCCCCCTCCCTCTCCTTTTCCCTCTCCCCCTCCTTTTCCCACTCTCTCTCCCTCTCTCTTTCTGTTTCCTCCCCATTCCTTTCCCTCTTTCTGTCCCTCTTTCTCTCCCTCTTCTCTTTCCCTTTCTCTTCACCTTTCCCTCGCCCTCTCCCTTTCGCTCTCCCTCTCTCTCCCTCCCCCTCCCTCTCCCTCCCCTCCCCCTCCCCCTCCCCCTCCCTCCCCCTCCCCCTCCTTATCTCCCCCTCCCTTCTTATCTCCCCCCCCTTCTTACCTCTTCCCTTCTTCTCTATCAGGGGAGGATAAGGCTAAAGAGGCATCGCTTAACCAGGAGTCGAGGCTTTAGGAACCGAGTTACAGTCGTTTGTAACCCTTGTCACCTCGAGGGTCATTTATCTAAATTTCCCGCGCAGATCTTTGCCATTTATTGTGTATTTCGTAATCCTGTTTTCCTTTCCGTGTCTTATTTTAGTGCTTGCTTCTTGTGTTTGTTTTTCGTGCCTTATTCCCATGCTTTCTTTCTGCCTCGCTTCCCATGTCTTCTTTCTCTGTCTTTTTCCCCTTGCTTGCTTCTCGTGCATACTTCTCATGCCAGATTGCTGTGCCTGCGTGTGTGCATATATACTTTTTAGGCTAAATGAAATACGTTTATTATGTTATCATACATGCCATCCTACTGTACTGCATAATTTGCATTGCGGGCTGTGCACAATGTTGATACTAAATATTATAATAAAGTTTCTCTAAAAGAGCTTCCCTCTCGGAAGACTTAAATCAAAGATCGTTGCTAAGTCACTTATACGAAACTAGTTCCCGCAAACGGTTTCAATTTCCATTTCCATTTTGCGCGCCTGCTTTCTCGTGCTTGAGACCCGGGCCTCTCTCCCTCGGCTGTTCGAAAGAGGCTGAGATTTCCTCGTGTGTTGCATTCCTTCCTCGGATCCGATTCTTTGTGTCTTTTATTGACGTTGCAACATCATCCAGCACATTTTGTTAGATTCGTGTTTCCGTCTTCCCGTTGTGGGAGTTTTTTTCTCCTCCAATAATCAGTGTTATTGTATTGCAACAGCATTCAGCGCGAAGGGAGGAGATGGGAGAGTGAGAAGGAGGGGAAAAGGTATAGGGAGGGAAAGCGGAAGAGGAAGAATAAGGGAAAGGCAAGGGGAATAACAAAGGAAAGGGGAAGGAAAAAGGAAGGGGGAAGGGGAAGAGAAGAGGGAAGGAGAAGGGGAAAAGAAAGAGAAGGAGAGAGGGAAAGGGCAAGGGGAGCGAGAGAGGAAAGGGAAAGCGAAAGGGGAACAGGAAGGGAAGAGGGAAGAAAGGAACAGAAGAAGGGAGAGAATTAAGGAAAGGGTAAGAGAAGAGGAAGGATGAGGGAAAGGAAAACGAGAAGGACTAGGGGAAAGAAAATGGGGTCGGGAGAGAACAAAAGAAAGGGAAAGGGAAGAATACGTGAAAGAGAAAGGGAAGGAGAAAGGGAAAGAGAAGCAAGAGGGGAGGAGGGAAAGGAGAAAGAGGAAGAGAAAAATGTAAAAAAGGGGAGGGAGACACAGGCAGACAGACAGACAGACAGACAGACATATAGATAGACAGACAGACAGACAGACACATAGATAGACAGACAGACAGACAGACAGACAGACAGATAGACAGACAGACAGACAGATAGATAGATAGATAGATAGACAGACAGTAGCGCAATCAGACAGACAGACAGACAGACAGACAGACAGACAGACAGACAGACAGGAAGCTAGAGAGACAGGGAAAGTGCGAAGCGAGAATCTCCTTCTCTCTGTCTCTTCTCCTCCTGAGCATTATTTCTCGTTCTGTTGCCGCCATGCCCTCCTTGCAGTCACACATGATTTGCATGGCACTGCCTGGCCCTCCCGCCATGTCGGACTTGGTTTTATCTCCGCTTGTCCCGTCTGTCTTGCGAGACTTTTTCTTTCTTGTTTCTTGGCACTCCATTTCTGGCACTCTTCTCGTTTTCTGTTTTCTTTTTTTTTGTGTTTCTTCTTCTTCTTTTTCTTTTCTCTTTCCTTTATGTTTGCATTCTTGTTCCTGAAGGTGATTTTTTTCTTTCTTTCTTTCTTAAATGCTCACATTAGGTTCCTTAATTGTTTAAATAACTTCATTGTTTTATCTGTGGTTGTAACTTTATTTGAAATAGATTTGTTTTTAGTTCGTGTGTTGCATTGTATCTGGTTTAGCTCTGAAGTTCTTACCTTCTGCCTTCTCCCCTTCGCTGTTTCTCTTTCTCCCCTATCTTTCTCCTTGTCTCTGTCTCCATCTGTCTCTGTCTTTGTCTTTGTCTCTGTCTCTCTGTCTCTGTCTCTGTCTCTGTCTCTCTCTTTCTCTCTCTCTCTCTCTCTCTCTCTCTCTCTCTCTCTCTCTCTTTCTCTCTTTTCCTCTCTCTTTCTCCCTCTCTCTCTTTTTCTCTCTCTTTTTTCCTCCCTCTCCTTTTCTCTCTCTTTCTCCCTCCCTCTCCATTTCTCTCTCTTTCTCCCTCCCTCTCCTTTTCTCTCTCTTTCTCCCTTCCCTCTCCTTTTCTCTCTCTTTCTCCCTCCCTCTCCTTTTCTCTCTCTTTCTCCCTCCCTCTCCTTTTCTCTCTTTCTTCCTCCCTCTCCTTTTCTCTCTCTTTCTCCCTTCCCTCTCCTTTTCTCTCTCTTTCTCCCTCCCTCTCCTTTTCTCTCTCCTCCCTCCCTCTCCTTTTCCTCTCTCTTCTCCCTCCCTCTCTTTTCTCTCTCTTTCTCCCTCCCTCTCCTTTCCTCTCTCCTTCTCCCTACTTCTCTTTGCGTATCAGTTCTCCGAATCCTTTCCCTTGTCTCAGGAAGAGGAGCCTGGTCTCTGTTGCCTGCTGTTCTATCTCCTTCCCTCGTCCATTGTTTTCCCCTCTCTTCTCCCTCAGGTCCTCTCGACGCGTCCCCTCTTTGCCCTTGGTCTCCACGTCCCCTCTACGCGTATTCGCTCATTATGCGTCTCCTCTCTTTCTCGGTATTTCTCTCTTTCTTGCCATTTCTCTCTTCCTCCTGTTTTTTGTCGTTTTTCTCTTTCTCGCTATTTTTTTTTTCCTTGGGATTCTTCTTTTTTCTTGTTATTTCTCTCTGCTTCAGCGTTTGTCTCTTTATTGTCATTTCCCTCTCTCTCGTTATTTATCTCTTCCCCACTATTTCTTTCCTCCTAGCGACCTCCTTCCCTCTTCCTCTCTCTCTCTGTCTCTCTCTCTCTCTCTCTCTCTCTCTCTCTCTCTCTCTCTCTCATGTCTCCCATCCTCACCATTTCTCCCTTTCTCATTTTCTCTTCCTAGTTATTTTTTTCCTTTCTTGCGT
>NC_051421.1:27176722-27196722 GCF_015228065.2 Penaeus monodon | reverse complement strand
ACAAATAGCCTGTTGAAGAAAGGCATACCTCGGGTTTCCTTCAAGACTCCATGGCTTCTTGGAGGCACGCGTGTCAAAAGTTTTCTTTGGAAAATTTTGCACATGAATTATGATAGACAAACAGACAAATAAGAAGAGAAAAATGCAAATAGGGGAGTAAATTGGTGTGTAAGTGAGCGATTAGGCGTTTCTTTTCGATCAGGACAAACATACGAATTTGAAAAGAACTGTTGCAATTTCGGTCTACTTGATAAGGCCAATATCCTGATCAATTTTATCGAAGAGAATGAGATGAAAACGATTATTTGTCCAAGAAATTATTTTAAAGTTGAAATTTGAGACTGCCAATTAATATGTTCTTAATTAGTTCTATTTCTATCATCACAGATGAAGATAATAAAATTCAACACTTTCAGTATCATTATTAACACTGACGTCAGCATCATCACGATCACCCTCACCGATGACGCCGTTGATTGGCATTTTGAATATTAATAATAAGAATGGCTGCACTTTAACATTCCATCATGTAAATGAATTGATTTTCATGTTACCGTTATATTTTTTCCTAGTAATTCAGAATTAAAAGCGGATTATTTTTTTTATTCAGAACTTCTTTCAATAGTAAAATAGAGATAGTAATTCAAACTAAAAAATGAATGAAAAAAACGGATACTTTTCGCTATCATGAAATGATTATATAAATGATTATGTTTAATTAACTGAAGAGAGGATTTTGCACTGCCCGTGTTCATCATCCGTGTTTTTATTTATTCCCAGATTACGAGATGCTACTGACAGTGATATACTTAAGCGGAGGAGGGAGTTGATAATCGAAAAGCAAGATATTTCTAAATGATTTAACCTCCGGAAAGTCCGAGAACCGTTTGGAAATACGTCCGGATATGTGTTTTATTAATCCCTCAAGTAGAACTAGCACACGACTTGCATAAGGACAATATTACCCCTTGTTTCACACAGCCATTTCGCTCGTTTGCAGTGAACGAGCGACGTGGAATACGCACCATGATAATTACAGTGGCAGCAAGACCATGAATAACGGTAGCAACTGTAATTCAAAGACAGCCAAAGGTTCATGCTCTTGTGGTACGTGTATTTTATCTCTCCTCCGCTAGACGTGCATTGTTCTTTTGTTTACGTAGGAATTATTGCATTGCCGGCTGTGTTATCTTATCGTTCAGTATTCGTAATTGAGTTTCGTATAACAGAAGAGACTCGTTTGTTGTGTTTTCTCACAAATATTGACGTAAGGATGATTATCGTCTTATTTGAATTCTCTTTATCATTACACTGAATGGGCGTGGAATGAAGTCAGTGGCAGTGCGCATGGACACTGAAACCGGGATGTTTGGGATGCCACGAACGATTCGTACATTAAATAGTGTAAAAGAAAGGTATGAATGAGAATGAATATCATCACAATACAAGAGATGTATTTGGCAGCTTTCGATTATGTCTTGGTCAGAAATACATGCATTTCTGACGAAGATATAATCGAAAACGGTTAAATACATCTCTTGGATTGTGAAAATATTAATTCTCATTCATACCTTTTCTACTTTCGTCGCTGTGAATGCGGTTCAGATTAAATCGTACTGATGGGTGAGCTGCTAAGTATAATCTGGGGAATTTGTGTGGATGTGGTGCGTCTGTCAGCGCCAGAAAAAGCTCTTTTAAAGATTATCCGCTGAAACGGTGTGACTCGAGTTCATTCCGTCTTGGATGCGTCGCGAGGTTTATTGTTGTGAAGGCCTGAATGTCCTCTAACCAGAGCTGGTTTTGCTGTTTTCATGACTCAGAAGACAAAGAAAATAGACAGATGGCAGGTTGCAACCTGCGGGCGGGAGAAACATATTGGAAGTGCGAGAAAAAAACAGAAAGAAATGTTGGAAAGACAAAAATAGGAAAGAAATAGACGTGGACAGTCAGATTGAGAGAGCGACAAGCAGTCTCAAGGAGTCAGACATGGCAGTACTGTTTACCAAGCGAACATATTACGAGGCTTGTGTAAGCGTCGTCCACACACATACCCCGGCGAACACACTCCCACGCGCATTAATGATGTGTCTGTCCGTCTCGAGAATTCTCTTTGTGTTGCCCTTCATTAATGAGGAGGAGAGTATTTTCCCTCCCCACTTGCCTCTCCCCCCCTTCCTTCCTTCCTTCCTTCCACCCTTTCGGGCTAGGTAACAGCGCCTGGCCACTTGCCCCGTTGTTTCAGGTCGGAGTGGGCCACGTGTAAGTGCAGCGTGGAAGTCGTTTCGTTATTTCGTTTCTTTTCGGACGGTTTGTAAATGTGTTGAGTCAAAAGTGTTTATATTGTGTTGTACCTTCATGTATGAAAGCGTGGGAATGCTCTACCTCCTTTAACCAGAAATTCTGCCTGCGATAGCGATGCAACACTTTGTTTGGAATCGACTTGTAATAATACTAAGGTCGCACTGTTTTTAATTTATTAGTCTATAGTTTATTTTGTTTACTCCTAATGTAGTTAATGAAATAGACGGGGGCAGATGTGACAGCTAGAGTAATGGTTTTAACTCGAGGCTGACAGTAACCATGCAAATTAGTCACAAATTTACGCGGCCATTATTCCGGACCATCAGCTCAGTAGTCACGGCATGTTCCTCGTTTCGTCTGTACTAACCTTTCTAATAACCGATGCTAATTTCACTGTTTTCCTCACCGTCATCAGATATTACTTTTCTGTCACCTGTGAATGTCACTATCTTCCTCACCATCTAATGTCACTATTTCCCAAATCATCGAGTTTCAACTTATTCACCACTGCATTTCACTATCTTCCTCACTATCGGATTTCGCTATCTCCGTTACCACCAAATTTTAGCATCTTCTTCACCACTGAATTCCACATCTTCCCGCTTTTACTCTTCATCTACCACACAGTTTCACTATCTTCCATACCAATAAATTTCATAATCTTCCTCGCCACCGAATTTCACAATCCCCATCACCACCGAACTTCACCCTCACCCTCACCACCGAACTTCACCATCCCCTCACCACCGAACTTCACCATCCCCCTCACCACCGAACTTCACCATTCCCCTCACCACCGAACTTCACCATCATCCTCACCACCAAACTCACACAATCCCCTTCACCACTTCACCACCGAACTTCACCACCCCCCTCACCACCAAACTTCACAATCCCCTTCACCACCGAATTCACCCTCACCCTCACCACCGAACTTCACCACCCCCTCACCACCAAACTTCACCATCCCCTTCACCACCAAACTTCACCACCCCCCTCACCACCAAACCTCACCACCCCCCTCACCACCAAACTTCACCACCCCCCTCACCACCGAACTTCACCATCCCCCTCACCACCAAACTTCACCATCCCCCTCACCACCGAACTTCACCATCATCCTCACCATCAGAGCCAACAGAAGATCAAGGTGATTCCAGCGGAAGGTCCATCAGCGTGCAGGCGAGGGGAGAGCGAGAGCCGGAGTGGGTCTCACGCTGATTACAGGAGTGCGCCGGTACCCTCAGCCTAGAGGCTAGGACCAGGCGGACAGGAAAGGGATAGGAGAAGAGGTTAGGACCAGGCGGATAGGAAAGACAGGATAGGAAGGGATAGGAAAGGCAGGATAGGAAAGGATAGGATGAGGGGATAGGATGAGGCGGAGAGGAAAGGCAGGATAGGAAAGGGATAGGAAAAAGAGTTAGGACGAGGTGGGTAAGAAAGACAGGGTAGGAAAGGGGGAGGGGGGGACGAGCGGAGGGAAGGATAGGATAGGAGAGGGATACGAGAAGGGGCCAGGGTAGAGACAGGGACGGGGATATAGGCACGGGTTTGGATAGAGGCATGGGGGGAGGGGGCATGGCCACAGGCTAGGAGAGAGACGGGGCAAGGATAGGGAAATAGTATAAGCACGAACAGAAGCTAGGGTAGAAACAGGGACAGTGATTGAAAAGGGAAAGGAAAAGGAACGAGGGGAGGGATAAGGGAAAGGGCTAGGCCAGGGATGAGGAAGGGATAGGAACAGGGGCTTAACAGGAGCAAAATCAAGGACAGGAACAGGGATATGAAGAGAAATAGAAACTAAAACAGGGACGTGGATAGAAATAGGAGCAAGGAGCTAGGGTAGGGGTAGTGGCAGGGACAGAGACAAGGGCAAGAACAGGGACAGGAACAGGAATAAGGACAGGGATAGGGACAGTGGCAGGGATAAGGATAGGAAAAGGGACAAGGGCAGGGACAGGGAAAAGAACAGGAATGAGGACAGGAACCCGAACGAGGACGGGGACAGGGACAGAAACAGGAATAGGGACAGGGATAAGGATAGGAAACGGGTCAAGGGCAGGGACAGGGAAAAGAACGGGAATGAGGTCAGGGACAGGGACAGGAACCGGAACGAGGACGGAAACCGGGACAGAAACAGGAACAGGGATAGGAACAAGGGACAAGGATAAGGATAGGAAAAGGGACAAGGGCAGGAACGAGGACAGGAACAGGATCAGGGATAGGAACAGGGACAGGGATAAAGAGAAGAACAGGGATAGAAACGGAGACGGGGACAGGAGGAGGCGCTAGGGCAGGGGAAGAGTTCAGGGGAAGGCCAGGGGGAAGCGGCACGAGATGGAGGACCTGTTATAGCGGAACGAGTCCCTGTGGTGCGGCGAGGAGGAGAGAGGATGGCTGCGCGCCGGAGTGGAGTTGGTGGGAGTGGAGGCGGTGGAGGTGGAGGCGGTGGAAAATGGCGCCGGGGGGGGGAAGTGGATGTGGATTGATGGCGCTCAGGTGGAGGTGATGGCGACGGAAGAGGTGGAAGACTCGACGGGTTGTATTAAATATCGCCGGCCTTCTTTTCAAGCTGCTCTTCCACTATCATCTCTCTCTCTCTCTTTCTCTTTCTCTCTCTCTCTCTCTCTCTCTCTCTCTCTCTCTCTCTCTCTCTCTCTCTCTCTCTCTCTCTCTCTCTCTCTCTCTCTCTCTCTCTCTCTCTCTCTCTGTCTCTCTCTCTCTCTCTCTCTCTCTCTCTTTCTCTCTTTCTCTTTCTCTTTCTCTTCCCCCCCAGTTTCTCTCCCTCACTCTCTGCCCCCCTCTCTCTGTATCTGTCTGTGTCTGTCTCTGTGTCTCTCTGTCTCTCTCGCTCTTTACCTCCTCCTCTCCCTACCCATCTCACTCCCTTCATCCCTCCCTCTCTCTCTCACCCTTTCTCTCCGTCTCCCCTTCTCTATTGTATTTATATATTTCTTTTTTTCCTCCCCCTCTTCCACTCACTCAGTCTCCCTGAACCTCTCCCTCTCCCTCACTTTGTCCCTCTCCCTCCCTCTCTCCTTCCTTCCCCCCTCTTCCTCCCTCCCTCCTTCCCTCCTCGTTCAGCCTTTCTCTCTGTCTCTCTCTTTTTCTCTCTTAATATATCTATCTTTCTCTTTCTTTCCCGCCACCTCTTCGTCTTCCTCATCTTTCTATTTCTTTGCCGTCCCCTCTTCCTCTCACTCCCGCTCCCTGTCTCTCCCTCTCCCTCTTCCTTTTCCTCTTCCTCTCTCTCTTCCACTCCCTAGACACGCACGCGCACGCAAAATTTTATCTCCATCTTCAAGAAAGGAGTGAAAGCACCATCCCCTTGGCCTCCCTCTCCCACTCGCGGTCGAGCCGAATTACTTATTAATGATTCGCTGCTCCGTAGTTTCCCCCGCCTCTGCCAACCCCCCTCCCCCTATCCCCCCCACACGCTCCTTCCTCGGACATCAGCAAGAGGAACGACTTTCCTCTTAGGTCGTCAGGGCGCTGGAACCCCTTATTTACAGGTCCGATCGTAGACCTTGAAGACTCTCCTCTTAGGTCGTCAGGGCGCTGGAACCCCCTTTTTACAGGTCCGATCGTATACCTGAAGACTCTCCTTAGGTCGCAGTGGCTGAACCCCTTTTACAGGTCCGATCGATCCCTGGAGCGTGGCTGACGCTCCGCACGGTCGAAGGAAGACGGTCGTGACTGGTCGTTGCGAGCAAAAAGTGCTTTGTCATCTGAGGCGTGTTGCCGCGTCCTCCTCCTGTCGCCCATTTATCGCGGTCGGGTCTGTCTCCGTTATTTTCAATTTTTTCTCGACCTTCCTTCCTTTTCCATGTTATTATTTGTGTTTCTCATTATTCTTATTCTCCATCTTGTTTAAGAACATTTTTTTTTTTTTAATATCTATGATTTTTTTTCTTTTGGATCACTATTTTAAAAAGTCGGTTTCGTCCTGACGCTCTATCTCTCTTTAACGTCTCTCCTCTTCAGGATTGGTGCGCATCAGCCTTTGGCAATGATCCTGGAATTATGACTATATAAAGGGAACGATTGCACGGATCCTCATCCTACATGGTAATTTATCTTTTTAAATGCAGCTTTTGTTACATGATATGCCATGGTAGGCTTATCCTCCTGTACCAAACGCGGAATATGGAAGGCAGAAAAAATGATAAGGTTTTGTGAGCGAGAGTATGATGTGCAAGCTTTTATACTGACAGAAAATAACTTTTCAATATTTTCTTATTCTCCCTTGCTCCACTTATTTATTTATCAGCGTATTCAGTCTTCCAAAAAGCGAGAGAGAGAAAAAATATAAACGAGGGCGAGATGGACAGCAGTGCAAAAGGTTGCATTACACTGGCCTCAGCAATTGCAAATCATGCGATCGTTGGACATATTTCCGGCCACAATTCCTAACAAATTGTTTGAAATCACACTCGACGGCCACCAGCGCGGCGGCCAGCGTGAACTAATCGGCGGCGCCTTCGGATAACGGGCGTTTCGTCTTTCATGGGCGTAGAATGGCGTGTTTGTATTCTAGATTTCATGTGGTTTGTGTATTGCGAGACTCGTGTGTGGGATTCTGCCTGGGATTACAGTTTAGGGCTGTAACTCACTGTTTTTTGTTAGCTTGGTTTAAAGTCATGGATGTCAGTAGATTCTGGAATTCTCGGAATTGAATCAAAATTCTGTTGTTGAGAATTATGGTACTGCATACGCACAAGCACGCACAAGCACGCACAAGCACACACACACACACGAACACACACACGAACACACACACACACACACACACACACACACACACACACACACACACACACACACACACACACACACACACACACACACACACACACACACACACACACACAGGCATATGTATATGTGTGTGCGTTTGTTCCATTTTGCACTGAAGTTGAAACACACACATATGCATATGCGTGCGTGTGTTTCAACTTGAATGCCAATCGAAATTAAAGAGGAAAGGATTCTTAAAGTGCTCTCGATAAAACTAAACAGCAACAGTGATGAATTCGCTTCATCGTCTGCTGGAGATGTTAACCAGGAAAGGAAAAAGATGTTTTTACAGGGGAAAAAGGAAGCTTTGAAGACTGTTATAAGTATAAACCTAATATAAATCTCGTTCGGTTCTTGACTCTTTGTTGACACCGTAGTTCGAACGTAGCTTTAAAGGTCTTTTGATATTTATTATTTCGAAAAAAAAAAAAAAAAATCACAGCTTTTCTGAAAAGACAGTCTGACCGGTTTATTCTGCTTCATCGGCATCCCGATCTGATACGCATACAATGCCGGAAAACTGGAACGTTGCGTGCGAGCGGTGTTTATGTGCGTTCGGGATTGCACACTGAAACGTGGTTGTTGCACAGTTGCGGTTGTCATGGTGATCGTAGCCTTGCTCAGTCGCCGACACGCGCGCGAGCCAAAAATGAGGAGAAAGAGAACACCGAGGCATTGGCTAATTATCCCCATCCTCTCTCCTCAAAGAAAACGAAAATTGGGGGGGGGAGGGGAAGCAGAGGGGAGGCAGCATCAAGAGGAGGGAGGAAGACGGGAGGGAGGGGGAGAGGGAGGGAGGGAGTGAAGGAGGGAGGGAGTGAGGGAGAAAGGGAGTGAGGGAGGAAGGGAGAAAGAGAGATGGAGAGAAAGAGGGAGGGAGAGAGAGAGAGAGGGAGAGAGGGAGGGAGAGAGAGATGTAGAGAGGGAGAGAGAGATGGAGAGAGGGAGAGAGAGATGGAGAGAGGGAGAGAGAGATGGAGAGAGGGACGGAGAGAGGAACGGAGAGAGGAACGGAGAGAGGGACGGAGAGAGGGACGGAGAGAGGGACGGGATGGAGATAGAGAAAGAGAGAGAGAAAGAGAGAGAGAAAGAGAAGAGATGAGGGAGCAAGATGAGAGAGAAGAACGAAGAGAGAGAGAGAGAGAGAGAGAGAGGGAGGGAGAAAGAGAAAGAGAGAGAGAGGGGGAGAGAGGGAGAAAGAGAGAGAGAACCCGAAAGAGGATGAAGAGCAGGACAAAAATCGCATTACCTTTTGAAAGGATGGGACCGGGCAATATGGTTATGAAACGAAGCTGGCATTCCATCGTCCGCCATGAAATACAGGAGCAGAAACCCCCACGATATTTTTTTTTTTTGTGTGTGTGTGTGTGTGTGTGTGTGTGTGTGTGTGTGTGTGTGTGTGTGTTGTGTGTGTGTGTGTGTGTGTGTGTGTGTGTGTGTGTGTGTGTGTGTGTGTGTGTGTGTGTGTGTGTGTGTGTGTGTGTGTGTGTGTGTGTGTGTGTGTTTTGTGTGTGTATAATAATAATAGTAATAATAATAATAATGTAATAGATGACTTAATAAATGAAAGTATTAATTAGTAAATGAATGAGTAAATAGACACATATATAGAGAAATAAATGAGTTTTTGGTATGTGTTTGTATGTGCGTGTTCGTGTGCGTGCGTACATGTATGCATGTGTGTGCGTGTTTTATTTTTATCTACCTAAGTATCTACTAATCTACTAAAAAAAAAGTTAAGTGACCTGAATGTTAATTTATGAGAGACCAACCATCCTTGGGGAGAGGGAGGGGAGGGAGGGAGGGAAGGGAGGGGAGGAAGGAGGGAGGAAGGGAGGAAGGGGGGGAGGTGGAGGGAGGGAGGAAGGGGGGGAGGTGGAGGGAGGGAGGAAGGGGAGGTGGAGGGAGGGGAGGAATGGGAGGGAGGGGAGGAAGGGAGGGAAGGGAGGAAGGGGAGGGGAGGAGGGGAGGGAGGGGAGGAAGGGGGGGAGGGGTTGACTTACACTAAGGTGAAGTTAAGGCCCTGGACTGACCGGCGGAAAAGGAGGTCGTTGGCCGGGAAAAAAGCGGGGAAATATAGAAGGAAATGAGATGTTTAAGGCAGGGAATATGAAGGAAAAAGTAGGTTAGAGAGGGAGAGACAGACAGACAGAGACAAACAGACATAGACAGACAGGCGGGCAGGCAGGCAGACAGGCAGACAGACAGACAGACAGACAGACAGACAGACAGACAGACAGACAGACAGACAGACAGACAGACAGACAGACAGACAGACAGACACTCAGAGACAGAGAAATAGAAGAATGAGAGTAATCCAAAGGCCCGACATTATATGACTGATAAATAAAAGAGGGAGAACAAAGGAACAAAAACCGCGGAAATTATGAGCGCCGGTCTTCCCAGGCAGCGGTACCTACTCCCCCTCCCCTCCCCCAACCACCCACCCACCCACCCACCCTTCCATATTCAGGAGCTAACAGTCGTGTGGTTATGAGCGTGAGCGGCGATAAAGAATGAATAAAACGATGATGATAATAATGCACGATGATAATGACAGATGATTAGCAAATGCGAAGGAGAACGAAAAGTGTGAGTGAGAACGGAAGAATAAGCATCACAGAGCGGAAAGAAGGTGGAACTCCCCGGCGAGGAAAGAAAATCCGAGACGCCGACGCTCTCGTGGCAAGCGGCGTGGGTGGCACAGAGCTCTAGATCTCGGGTGGCACGAGTTGACATATATGGCAACGTCTCGCTGAGTGACGCTAAGGGCGCGCGGGGTGACAATTTCCTCCATTCCCTCTCTCTCCTCCAGATAAAGAAGCTGCTCAGCTCTGGGGGGCGCGTGGCATGCTCCTGCCGCGGCGAGGAATGCTACAGCTGAGAGGCATGCGAGGCATTTCGGTGTAATTAAATGTATGAGACGTGGGAGAGTACGAATTATAATTAAATAGCTATAATAATGATAATGATAATCGTAATAATTTAATAATTTCGTTGTTTTGTAGAGCCCAGAGGGAGATCAGTTTAGAAATAATGCTGTTGTAAATGTGGGCTTTAACACTGGGACCAAATAACGCTTAAGTATTTCAAAGTGGTCGTTTACGAGGATATATCTCCCGTTAAAGAAAGTTTAAATCCTAAGCATTAGCCTTGACACTGGATCTAAATTGAGATTAGTGAGATAAGTATTTTCATTTTAAAATCTCTTATGCGTGAAATCAGATAGTTGTGTGTATGCTTATATTTACACACGCACATAACACACACACACACACACACACACACACACACACACACACACACACACACACACACACACACACACACACACACACACACACACACACACACACACACACACGTGTGTGTGTGTGTGTGTGTGTATACGTATTTGTATACACACACAAACATATATACATATACAAACATATGCATTATATATATATATATATAATATACTATAAATGTATATATATATATATATATATATATATATATATATATTATATATATATATATGTAATATATTATATATATAATATATAATAGATAATATAGAGAGAGAGAGGAGAGAGAGAGAGAGAGAGAGAGAGAGAGAGAGAGAGAGAGAGAAGAGAGAGAGAGAAGAGAGAAAGAAAAGAGAAAGAAAAGAGAGAGAAAGAAAGAAAGAAAGAGACAGACAGAGAGTAAGAGAAAGGGAAAGGGAAAGAGTAGAGAAAGAGTAGAGTAGGTGAGAAGAAAAGGAAAGAAAAGGAAAAGGAAGAGAAAGGTAAAGAAAGACGAGAGAGAAAAACGAGCAGAAAGAAAGAGAAGAGAGAGAAGGAGAGAACCGAGAGTGACGAGAGAGAGAGGAGGCGGGTCGGTGCGGGGGGCCGGGAAGAATGGAAAGAAAGAGAGAGAGGAGGGAGATTGAATATTATTAACACACCCTTATGCAACATTTGCATGGACGACATGTTACGATCCACAGCACACTATAACTCTTAGTTCTAAATGAGTTTGATCCAAAGTTACTCCGTCTCTGTTGATAACAAGTAACATGACACTGCTTTGTGAATTGCTTCTAATTGCATCGATTTAAAGAAGAAGGAACTTTTTCAAATTGGCTCTAAGCTTTTAATCTTGAAAGACCAATTCCATGACTAACTTGGTGGTAAATGTTTCTCAGATACATTAATCACCTCTGGGTCTCAATAGAAAGCGTGTCTTATCATTAACCTTGAGTTGAAATGAAGGAAGAATAAGAAGGAAAGAATGCAGTAGTGAGAAGAGAGTTGAGTGTGAAGATGAGGCAAAAAGATAAGGTGCGAAGTGTGGCGACAGAAGTGTGATGTGTGGCGACAGAAGTGTGGGGTTTGGCGACAGAAGTGTGAAGTGTGGCGACAGAAGTGGGAGGTGGCGAAGAAGGCGAGGTGGGCGACAGAGAGAGTAGATGATGTGTGGGACAGAATTTGAAGTGTCGGCGACAAAGTGAAGTGTGCGACGAAGTGTGATGTGTGGCGCAAAGTCGTGGGTTGTGGCTGACTAGAATGCAAGTGTTCGGCGACAGAAGTGTGATGAAGTGGCGAAGAAGTTGTAGATGTGGACACCCAGGTATATGAGAGTGTCACAGAATTGTGAGTGTGACGACAGAATGTGAATGTGTGCGACAGAGTGTGCGGTGTGGCGACAGAAGTTGTCAAGTGTAGGCGACAGAAAAGGTGGATGTGTGGCGACAGAAGTGCGAAGTGTGGCGACAGAAGTGTGATGTGTAGCGACAGAAGTGTGAAGTAAGGCGACAGAAGTGTGATGTGTGGCGACAGAAGTGTGAAGTAAGGCGAAGCAGATGTAAATGTGAGTACAAATATGTGTAGGGGACAGAAAATGTGTGAGTGTTGGGACAAAGTGTGAGTAGTGGCGACACAAGTGTGAAATATGTGTATAGCATTATGAGGTGTGGGTACAGGAGTGTGAACTGTGGGTACAGAATTATGAACTGTGGAGTGAAGACATCCGAAGTGTGGGTACAGAAGTGTGAAGTGTTTGTACGTAAGTATGAGGACAAAAAATACGAATTGTGGATAGTACATAATATATAATACTTTTTAGATTGTAGGCAGTATAATTTGCGAGGGTTTATAGCATATGCTCTTTATTTATTGTGTTATTCAGCGTCTGTTTGAAGAGATAATTACATAAGGCAAAGGAGCAACAAAAGCGTTAGATCAGAGACCGCTGGAGTTGGAAGAGAAGAGGGAGAAGGAAGAATACGAGAGAAGAGGGAGGCATGAAAAAGGAAGGGGATGGGGGAAGAAAGAGAAATGTAGGGGAGAAAATGAAAAAGGAGGGAGAGGGACATTTTGAGAAAAGGAGAGAAGGGAAGGAAAAGAGAGAGAGAGAGAGAGAGAGAGTGATCACGAGAGAGAGAGAGAGATAAAGAGAGAGAGAGAAGATAAATAGAGAGAGAGAGATAAAGAGAGAGAGAAGAGATAAAGAGAGAGAAAGATAAAGAGAGAGAAAGATAAAGAGAGAGAGAGAGAGAGAGAGAGAGAGAGAGAGAGAGAGAGAGAGAGAGAGAGAGAGAGAGAGAGAGAGAGAGAGAGAGAGAGCCAGTCGACTGGGAAGGACAAAACGAACTAAATACGCAGAAAAAATCAGGCGAGATGTGACGCGAATGGATAATTAAAATTTTGCAAGAATAGCAAATTCAATCCTGCTCCCCTCCTCCCCCCCCCTTACTCACCTCTCGTCCTCTTTCCCTTCAGCCTTTCCTCTTTTTCACTTTCCCTTTCTCTTCCCTCTCCCCTCCCCTCCCCTCCCCTCCCCTTCCCTCCCTTCCCCTCCCCTCCTCCTTCCTTTCCATGACCTCTCCTTCTCTCGCTCTTTACTCTCTCTGCTCCCTTTCCCTTTGACCCCTTATCCTCCCCCCTCCCCTTCTCCTCCTCTTCCCCTCCCCTTCTTCTCCTCCCCCACTCCCCTTCTCCTCCTCTCCCTCCCCCCTTCTCCTCCTCTCTTTCCCTCCCTCTTCTCTTGCTCCCCCTTTCACTCTTTCCTCCCCTCCCCCCCCCCCCCACCGTCCATCCAGATGCAGCCTGACGGTTAATTTTAAGGATGCAACAAAAAAGCTGGAAACTTTGTATCAAGTCAGCGCCGCGAAAAATCCATTCCGAGTGTGGTGATGGAGAGCGGCGTGGTGATGAGATGTATGCAGTGCGAATAGTGTGCCTTGACGAAAGTTGTTGCGAAGTGTGGGCAACGCACCGTCATAGAAAGTCGCAGGTGTGGGAAGTGTGTGGGGGGGGGGGGAATGACAGAAGTGTGTGGGGGGGGGGCATTTAGGACTGAAGGGTGGGTAAAGGTATGAATTTTCGCTAATGCGGGTTCGTAGGGCTTAGGGAGAAAGGTGAAACATGGGGCGTAAAATACGTGGGCTCAATACGTGTGAAATGAGAGTGATTAGTGGGAAGCATGAACTCCAGAGATCGAGCTGGTGACAACCGTAAGACATGAAATGAGGATATTATTGAATAATCAAAGAATAAATCCCAAACAACAGAGACATAGCGAAAGTATGACGGACGGTTAGTGCGAAGTCGCAGCAGTGTACATGCAGTAAAGTGGCGCGGCCGAGCGACTGTGGTGTGGTGCGGGAGGCTGTGATGGCGTCGTGGCGTGGGGACAGTGATATGACGTGGCTATAATCGGGTTCTCTTGTTTACTTTCAGGTAAATGATGGCTTCATACCGGCCCGTGACGTAAGCAGAGACAACGCCGGTAAGCTGCCAGGACACGAGATTTAAAATCGAGAATGGTTCATCTTTGTGTGGTTCTTGTGCCGGCTGTTGGTTGTATTGTGACCCTGAGGCTTTGTCGGTGAATATGTATTCGAAAACGTGGTGAGAAAACAGCTACACACGCCACTCCCCTACGCACGCATACGCACGCTCACATTCACATTCATTCTCACGCATATACTCATCCTTACACTCACACGCACTCTTACTCGCACTCGCACTCACACTCACACTTACACTCACACTTACACTCATACTCATACCTACACGCTCGTGCACCCCCCCCCCCCACACACCACGCACACACACACACACGGACGAAACTAACAAAATCCGGTTAACAAGATCGCGCATCGTTCGTGACTGGTTCCAGCATAAATGAAAAAAAAGTGATGCTTTTCCTGACACCATTGCGATATTGGTACATGGATCGTGTAAGCATGTATTTGCGCATACAGATATATGTGCATATGTAGGCCTATGAAAATATACAAAAATCTGTCTCTCCCTCTATCTGTATATCTATATATCTATGTCTATCAAGATACTTATATTTTACAGCTATCTTCCCCCCCCCTCTCTCTCTCTCTCTCTCTCTCTCTCTCTCTCTCTCTCTCTCTCTTCTCTCTCTCTCTCTCTCTCTCTCTCTCTCTCTCTCTCTCTCTCTCTCTCTCTCTCTCTCTCTCTCTCTCTCTCTCTCTCTTTAATTCTCTTTTTCTCTCTATTCTTTTTTTTCTCTATATTGTGTGTATATATATATATATATATATATATATATATATATATATATATATTTTTTTTTTTTTGCATATATATACACACACACACACACATATAATATAAATATAATATATATATATATATATATATATATATATATATATATATATATATATATATGAATTTTTATATATATATATGTATACATACATACATACATACATACATACATACATACATACATACATACATACATACATACATACATACATACATACATACATACATACATACATACATACATATATAATATAATATATATATATATATATATATATATATATATATATATATATATATGTAATACACATAATTTTGTGTTTTTCGCGCAGTTATTGAGATCATTAGGGAGTGAAAAATATCCCGCCCCCACCCAGCGACTAAGGAGGAATGACGTTCGTATTTACATCATTAATTCTGCAATAAAGAAAAAAAGAAATCCGAAAGTAACGGAAAAAAAATTAAATCCAATGAAGAAATGCAGATATATACATATTTTTTCTGCTTCGGATAACGTCAGAAAGAAAAAGATCGAGCGGAGTGGCGTCGGCTTCAGGTTCTCCCTACATAATACACGCGTTCGGAAAAGTGCGCGGCGATATTTTGACCTTCCATGGTAGGACGTGCGATTGGGTCGCGGTGTGGGGGATGTACTAGCTCCGTATGGCTGGTGGTGGTGAATGTGAGAACCGAAGATTTCTGTATGTGTTTGTGCCTGTATATTTTAACTGTGTGGTCATATAGAATATATATATTGTGAATGTTGATTTGCGTGTGAAAGAAAATTGGAGATTGAGTAAGCAGACAGTATGGCTGTGAATCAGGAAGGGTATAAGTGCGCTAACTAGTGAGTACAGTGACTGTGAGCAGCAAGCCTCATAAAAGCACGTGGACACCCCAAATCAGGACCACTTGACCCCCGACCGTGACCTTTCTCTTTTCTGTGACTCAGGCCCTTTTTCTGTAAGGGATCCGTCGAGGGAAGACTTCGTGAACCTCCGTACTTCCCAGAACAGAGTGCAGATCATACGGTTCCTCTAATTATTAATGTTATTTTTTATTATCACTAAGTGTCTAAGTAGCTACGGTAACGCCATTAGACATACACGCTGGTGACGGTATGTCCCCTTATTTACACCCCCTGAAATGAGTATAACTCGGTATGATTTAGCCAGACTTAAGCGTGATGAATGGATGATTGAGAGTGAATGAATTTTCAGTGCATGAAATGTTTTTGATGCATGGCGATATTACATTTTCATCACAAAGCACATATTTCTAAAGACGATATTAGCCGGTGTCATTCATAATTTTTTTTTCTGCCTAGTATGGTTCCTCTCTCGGTATTTCTCTGCCGCTATCCACTTTTATTCATTGCTTTTCCTCCTGCTATTTTTCCTCGCTCGGTATTTCCACGACACTTGAGCAGGCCATGGGAAGACCCCCGGCCATACTCTGTGAGCTATCGTGTTCGAACCTCAGGAGTCGCTGGAAGCCACTGGCCGGCATGAGTGACATTGTGTGGGGAGTGAGAGGGAAGGGACGAAGGAAGGAATGAGGATGGTATTAGAGGGAAGAGAGGAAAAAGAGGAAGGAGAGGATGTGGGAAAGAGGGAGGAAAAGAAGGAAGAAGAAGGGGTTGAATACGTGAAGTGAGACAAGATGGAGAAACGAAGGAAGGAAGAAAGTAAGGAAGGAAGTAAGGAAGGAGGAAGGGAAGGAGGATAGAAGAGAAGTAAGAAAGGATGGAGAAAGCAAAAGAGAGAACGAGAAGAAGAAAAATGGAAAGCGAAGGAAGAGGAGAAAAGGAGACGGAGGGAGGTGGGAATAGAGTGAATTTTATGACCTGTCGGAAAGCGTCCTTCGGTGCGGTGACCACCAGGCGATTATCACTGCCTCCATCCGTAAAGCAACATCGGAGACAGGGGGAAAGATGCTGCGCGTGGGCGAGGTGTCTGTCCCACGGTAAAAACAGTTGTCTTTGTTGTTACGCGTCAGAAAAGATGGTCTTTGTTGTTCACTTCTTAACCCATTTCACGGCCAGCGTTCGAGACGTGGTGTTTTATCCGGAGTGATCCGGGCGCTTCGGGGAGGGCAAGACGACGGTCCGCCGAGGCCGAGATAAAATCTTCAGCATCCCTGGGACATCCGGCTGGCCCTGTCACCGCCAGCCACTCTGGCTAATTATCTCAGTGCCTGAGCTTGGCACGGGGCCTACAGCGTGCTGGGGAGGCGAGCGTGGTGTTGAGAGTGATGAGTTAATGTGGTGGTGTGGTGACGGAAATGGTGAGGCCGGGTGTGGAAGATGCAGGCAAGGAAATCGTGTTGGGGAAGGTAGTGATGCGGAGATGGGCCGGATGCGCGCGCACACATCTCTCTCTCTCTCTCTCTCTCTCTCTCTCTCTCTCTCTCTCTCTCTCTCTCTCTCTCTCTTTCTCTCCTCTCTCTCCTCTCTCTCTCCTCTCTCTCTCTCTCTCCTCTCTCTCTCTCTCTCTCTCTCTCTCTCTCTCTCTCTCTCTCTCTCTCTCTCTCTCTCTCTCTCTCTCTCTCTCTCTCTGTCTCTCCCCTCTCTCCCTTCCTCCCTTCCCCCTCCTTCTCCTCCCTCGCTCCTTCTCTTTCTCTCTCTCTCTCTGAGAGAGTGTGTGTGCATGCGCACACACATGCACACACACACATACACAGACATGCACACACATGCACACGGACTCACGCACACGCACGGACGCACGCACACGCACACGCACACGCATACGCACACGCACACGCACACGCACACGCACACGCACACACACAACACGCACACACACACACACACACACACACACACACACACACACACACACACACACACACACACATACAGGTACACACACAGGTACACGCACACGTACACACACACACACACACACACACATATGTATGTGTATGAATGTGTAAATATATATACACATTTATATTTGCTTATCATTATCTATCTATTTGTCTTCTGTCTGTCTATATATATATACACACATATACACACATATACACATATACGTGTGTGTTTGTGTGATCTCATTATCATGTTGCAAGCAGATGGCCCAATACGTAACATCCGCTTTTAATGAAATATTTAATTTTGATCCAGGCGCTTGGGGCAGTGCCACGTTCGAATCCTTGACCCTTACCCAGGCAGAGCGTGTCGTGGGCGTTCTAGCCAGGATAGACCAGCCCTCCTTTGACATCAGTAATGCATGTGCTCCGGTTGACTCTGTGATTTAAGAAGTCACCGACGCTAATCTTCCCGTGAAAAAAAAGTAAATTCACCATTGGGTATCCGGTCGACGGGATAGATAAAGCACAATGCATGATCAGTGCATGACTTATTTACGTTCGGAACAAAGCGAACTAACACGGGCATCATTCTTATCGTCAAATGGCTTCAGGGTAAATAATCAGGGGTGTTTGTCTGGTACGCCCGTGTGCTTTGGGCAAGACTGTGTTATTTGTTCGTGTACACACATATAACAACTACAGTAGCAGCAAGAACAACAGTTAACAATCTCAGTGTGATTAATGAGGATAGGGACAATGATACTGCCACTGCGAAGAGTAATAAGATATAAATGTATATGTTTATGAATGATAATGGATAATAGGAATGGTAAATTAGGAATGATAATGATAATAACAAAATGGAAATAATTATTATGATAATCATAATGATTGTCAAGATAATGTTACCCGTCATTTGCGAAATGAGCTGTCGCTGTATCTATTAAACGAAAGTGATCTTGAAATTGCCAAAGAATTCTGGTGTCTCTCTGACGCGTAACAACAGCGCATGATTAGGCTAAGTGGTTTTTCATTTTGTTTTGTGATTTGATACCTTTCAGGGGGAGGAGGGCGGGGGAGGGACAGGAGGGAGGGGGAGGGGTGGCTGAGCAATTAGTGTTGATATAATGGCAAGGTATAAAAACCGCGGGAGAAGCTGGAGCCCGAAATCAGATTTTGAAAATATCTTAGTTCTTTTTCTTTTTTCTTTATATATATATATATATATATATATATATATATATATATATTATATATATATATCTATATGTGTACATACGCGTAACAACAACGCATGATTAGGCTAACACACACACACACACACTCACGTATGTGTATGAATGTGTATGTATTTATGTATATAATTTATTTGTCTATCAACATATTTATTCATTTACAGCTATGACAATACAACATTATCAACATTTTCCTTTGTTTATTCCGGGCTCACTCCGCCACGAGTTTATTTCCTCTGAAAACCGCGAGCCAATATGCCTGACATTGATTATCGTTGCGACTCTTTAAATGACGCAGCTCCCTTTCGGAGGCCCGGGAGGCGCGTCCACCGGTGGTCTTGCTCGAGTGTTTGTTCACGTGCGAATGCCGCCCTTGTGATAGCACTCCTCATCTCCCCCTCCGCCTCCCCCCCCCCTCCGACTACCCCCTCTTCTTCCCCTCGCACTACCCCCTCTTCTTCCCCTCCGCCCCTCCCCTCCTCATCTCCCTCCTCCTCCCCTCCCCTTCCTTCCCTTCTCATCTCCCTCCCCTCCCCCCTCCTCTTCCTTCCCCCCTCCTCTCCCCTCTCCGCCCCTCCCCCTCCTCATTACCCCCTCCGCCTCTCCCCCCCTCCCTCTTCCTTCTTCCCTTTCCTCGTTTGACCTCTCCTCTTTCTGCTCCTCACTTTCCTTCTTTTCTCGCTTTCTATCTTCCTGTTTTCTTCTCTTCTTCTTTTAACTTCTACTTCTGTTCTTGCGTTATTCTCTCTTCTCCTCGTCCTTTTATTCTTTCTTCTCCTTCTCCTTATTCTTCGTCTCTTTCTCTTTCTCTTTCTCCTTCTCCTCGTACTTTTATATTTTCCTCTCCTTCTCCTTATTCTTCGTCTCTTTCTCTTTCTCTTCCCTTCCTTTTTCTCCCCCCCTCCTCCCCTCCTCCTCCTCCCCCTCCTCCCCTCCTCCTCCTCCTCCTCCTCCCCTTCCTCCTCCTCCTCCTCGTCCTCATCCTCTACTTCCCCCCCCCCCCTCCCCCCTCACTCTTCTCTTGTTCCAAAACATCCTTTGCTCCCCCCCCCCTCCCCACCATCGCACACTTGAACAGCCGACGTCATCTCCCAAAGGCAAGCATCGGGAATAATGCGTCAGGAACTATTTTGCTGCCCTTATTCAGTCTCCTCTCTGTTCTTGTGTTCTCCTTCTCCTCCTTCCGTTCCCCTGCCTCTCTTGATTCTTGATGGGGAGTCACTGTTACGGTTCGGGCTGGCACTGGGCAGGGCTCGTTTTGTTGGCACTGTTGGCACTGCCGCGTATACGACCACGA
>NC_051421.1:27151722-27161722 GCF_015228065.2 Penaeus monodon | reverse complement strand
GTCTTATTGCATTATCATCACCATTCTCATCACTGTCACCGATCCTGTTTGAACAGTTTAATCACCATCAACCTCATATCACCACCATCCCCATCACTTTAATTACCATCAGCCTCATCACCACCACCCTCATCACCATCATCCCCACTACCTTAACCACCATCATTCTCATCACCACCACCCTCATCACCATAACCACCATCATTCTCATCACCACCACCCTCACCACCAATCATCCCCACCCTCTTCACCCTCACCCCACCACTTTAACCACCATCATTCTCATCACCACCACCCTCACCACCAATCATCCCCACCCTCTTCACCCTCACCCCCACCACTTTAACCACCATCATTCTCATCACCACCACCCTCACCACCCTCATCTCCACCAGCGCCAGCCCTAACCCGCCCACGCGTCGCTTCAACAGGAGATCGAAACGAGAGTGACGTCCCGGCAGTGCAAATCAAAACGCGTTATCGGATATCAGTTTTCCTCTCGAGGTGAAGAGACAGCGGCGTCACCTCACCGTTTCGCAGGGTAGACATGAGGGATGGAGGGAGGGAGGGAGGGAGGGAGGTGGGAGGATGAGGGGAAGGGAGGGGGGATGAAGGGAATGGGTGAAAGCGTGGGAGGAAAGGGAGGAAGATGAGAGGGATGTGAGGAAAGAGACGGAGGGAGGGTGGAGGGGGAAAAGAGGGATGAGAAGGGAGAGGAGGGAGGATGAGGGGAAGGGAGAGGGAGAGGGGAAGGGGAGGGAGGGGAAAACGGGGGAGAGGAAGAGAGAAATGGAAAGAGAAAGGAGGAGAGGGAAGGGGGTAAGGAACAGAGAGTAGGAGGAGAGGGGCAGAGGAAGAGAGAGCGAACGAGCGATGCGAGCGATCAAGACTGCAAATGCTTTCCATGTTGCTTGGTTGTTGCCACTCCTGTTTCCGCCGCGCCGCCGTGACTTCAGGTTCCATATTTCGCGTCGCCGCCCAATCACTTAGACGCTCTCTTTGATCTCTCGTGTGTGAGGGAGAGGGAGAGGGAGAGGGAGAGGGAGAGGGGGAGGGTAAGAGGGGAGGAAGGGAGAGGGAGAAGGGGAGGAGGGAGAAGAGAGGAAGGGAATTGAGGGAGGGGGCCAGAAATCGGATAGGGCGGGCGACTAGGGAGTTGAGAGAGGAAGCAAGAAGAGGAGTGATGAATGAAACAAGATGGAGAAGGAAAAAAGTATATCTGGGAAACACCATCAGTTTCAGACTCTCTGAAACACGCCTCCTCCCTCCTTCCTTCCTAACGTCCTCCCTTCCTTCTTTCCTTTCTCCTTTTCTCCCTTCTTCCTTCTCCCATTTCCTCCCTTCTTTCCTTCCTTCCTCCCTTCCGTCTCTCCTTTCTCCCCTCCTTCATTCCTTTCTCCCTTCCTTTCCTTCCTTTTCTCCCTTCCTCCCATCCTTCCTCCTTCCCATCTACACGCGCTCACAAATGTGTAGAGACGCCCATACGAACAGCAGTCTTTCCATGTCTTCTGCCGAGGGTTTCTTGCCGTGGAGTGTCTCTGGGGCTGCTGGCGCCTTCAGGATAAGATAACTTGGGGTTTATCTGACGGGTCACGTTTGCTGATGGCCGGGCCACTTCGCCCTGAGAGCTTTTACTGTGGCCATTTTCCCTGGCCAAGGGCGACGCGCTGTGTTTGACGTGTGTACAGGGATCAGGAGGGTCGACGCGTGTTCAAAACTCGGAATTTAATCAACCCGCAAGATATCCATCTAATGTTAAAAGTTCGGAGCTGGAGGTATACGGTGGATATGCAGAGGCCGGGTTGCTTAGCGTGGATTTGGGTTGAAACTAAGGGCATTCGACGCGCGTTCGATGTTCGGGGGAGCTGGCGTTTGCGCCGTATAAGGATTTTGTCCAAGGCTTTGAGAATTTGATCCATGGCGTTTAGCATTTAATCCATGACGTTTAGTATTTGATGCATAGCGTTTAGAATTTAATCCATGGCGTTAAGAATTTCATCTTCGGCCTGTGAAATTTTATTTAGAGCTCCTCAAATAGTAATCCGATAGAATATATCGATATATAAAACACAATCGCAACTTTCACAAACACCGATCACTTCCTGGCTCCCTTGACCTTCGAAACATCGATGATATTAAAAGGAGTAAAAAAAGACTAAAATAAGAAAAGAGAAGAAGAAGGAGGAGGAGGAGGAGGAGGAGGAGGAGGAGGAGGAGGAGAGGGGAAGGAGAAGAAGAAGAAGAAGAAGAAGAAGAAGAAGAAGAAGAAGAAGAAGAAGAAGAAGAAGAAGAAGAGAAGAAAAACGACCGAGGACAGAAAGGGACACAGAGAAACTTGATACAACAAAGGGGACTTGGTGCCGTGACCAGCGAGACGTTTATGCTGCAGGGTTCAAAAGGATTGCAAGAAAGATCGAAAAGTTGCATGAACTCTGCTCCTGTATTTCTACCCGTCGCGTGTTCGGGTCTTGCTCGGCTGCACGTGAGGACAGATTGCACGCGCGACAAGGCAGTTTTTTGTCAGTCTTAGGAGCGTGTTAATTGCGCGTTCATATAATACGGTTGTGTTTGTTGGAAGAAGCTGCTATAGAGATACATAAACATTTTCAATACCTCACTCACGTAAACGCACGAACGCACGCACGACCCACCCACCCAAGCACGCACGCACGCACGCACGCACGCACACACCACAACACACACACACACACACACACACACACACACACACACACACACACACACACACACACACACACACACACACACACACACACACACACACACACACACACACCTAAACACACGCGCCTATACAAACGAACAGACAAACGCAAACGAAATCAATGCCATTGCAAACAGAAAAAACGACGAGAAAGACGGAAACCAATCTCACGAAAAGAGTTTCGTATTTCCCCTGCCTGCAGAGGGGCGCGCACTCCCTGGCCCGTCCTCCCTTCCTCATGAATCGAGAATGAAGCAATAACACAAAATCCCTTTTCGCGTGGTCCTTAGAACCGGTTGTTTGGGCATTACGAAACACCTGCAATATTGCAACTGCAACTCCGTGCACTATTAGAGGAAACGAGGCGGCCGATTTGCCACAGAGGAGGCGGCGGGATTCCTCGCAGTTAATTGAATTAATCGCGATGTCGCAGGAGGTTCTGCTTAATGCTCTTGAATTAGTGCAACAACTATTTTCCTTCGTTCCTTCTGCTCGTAAATTACACCTGGGGGTTTCTTTTCTTCTCATTGAGGCGAGGATATGCTTGAGAGGTTGGTAATCAGCGCTGGCAACGTGTCCGAATAACGTTCGATGTATTCTCCAATGAACAGGGGATTATCATCATTTTCATTACGTGTCATTAGTACTTTGGTCGATGTCATTTTCGTCCCACCATCACCGCCATCATCATCGTTTTCATTACTTCCATCATCATCGTTTTTACCACATCGCTACCATCACGATCACCACATCATCATCACCATCACCACATTACATCACCATCATCTTCACCACCACATCATCATCATCACCTCATTACCCTCATCTTCACCACCACCACCACCACCACATCATCATCATCATCATCATCATCATCATCATCATCATCATCATCATCATCATCATCATCATCATCATCATCATCATCATCATCATCATCATCATCATCGTCGTCGTCGTCGTCATCACACTCACCACCATAACCTCGTTCCAGCAAGCATTCAAAGCCCAGATCCAAGCTACACTGCTCGTGTTCTCACATCACAGCATACCATCGGCAAAATCATCATTCTATTCGTTTCTAACTGCCGTCGCGTTGATACATCACCCGCTACCGTCCAGCCATTTGAGATGGCTTCTGCTTGTTTGGCACGTGAGGACCGAAGCCCGCGGCAAAATAATGCGTTGGGCGCGATATCATACACGCGGCCAGGTCCGTTGCTGTTCTGCCGTGGATAACGATGAATGGTTGTCGTAAAGTGAGGAGTTGCTGTCTACCTAGATACGAGTTGTGTGTTGTGATTGTGTTACGTAGAATTCAGTTGTGTTCGTGTTAGTATCGTTCTTTGCTAGGAGGCATTACTGAAGAATTGTGAAGAAAATGTATCGGTTGTGTTGTTTATGTTTTAGAATACAGGCGATTAGATTTTGTTTCGGGTAGATAAGGGTGGATAAGAACTAGGGTCTCAGTTTACCTTTCTAGTTATTATGGAGGTAATAAATATCTTTACCATTTCTAGTGGCAAGGGCATTAGGGCTGGTACTGTATCATCACATACCACGGTTGCATGTGGCTTAGAAATGCTATAGAGATCTTTGAATTCTTTTAGTGTACTCTTTAGACTAAGTAATGAAATGCAGTGGCTATGAGGCGAGGGTCGGAGGTTATTAAAAAAAAAGTAACAGCAGCAGTAGCAGCCGTTGTTGTAGCAGCAACAGGATTAGAAACGGTTATTACCCTCCGGAATATTAAGATCCAACCTATAAACGTTAGAGCAGGCGCGGGGTTACTTCACCAAAGGGACGCACTGCGAGGAAACAGCTGCAATAATTGCACCTGAAAGTCAGGACCATTCAGCCTTGCATTTTTCTCTTTTGGAAATAAAACATTTGAAAAAAAAAGCTTCTCTTCTTTACTTTTCTCAACCCTGTTTCCCAGCCTCGACTATTTTTTCGCCATAGTTGAGCGGCCAGGTTTTTAATATGCTGCGCATCTGTGCCGGTGCTGTTCCTGAATAGTAATTAACAGCTCCAGAAATGCGCAGTGTGGTAGAGGGAGAGGCAGTATCTACACAATTTAGCTAAAAGCCGAAACGAATATTGGATTTAGGTTTTATTCGTTCGCTGTTATATTTTTATTTTATAATATATATTTTTTTTCTTTTTTTTTTTCTTTTTTTTACTGTATTTTAGTTGTCTTTGAGGAGAAACTGAAGCCTTTCAACTCGAAAGAATTTTTGTCGGGTTTTATACCGAGGCTGTGGAAGGACTAAAAACGAATAACACAATAACACCCACACACAGACATGGACACACAGGGACACGTGCACGCACATATACGTACATCCACATGCAGACTCCTGCATGAATACACGGACATGCACTTATAGGAAATCCAAACTTCTATGTTTAGCAAACTGAATATAGATTTCAGCGTTGAGTAGATCACAAGAAGCATCAATCTACCACCAAAAATAGCATCCGTTTCATGAACGACGAAATTCAACAAGGAGAAAAAAGAAAAATTATTCGAAAATGTGACATTATCGTGTGGAAATTCCCTCAACAAAGCCACCTCCGCGTATTGTGCACGAATGGTCGGATGGGTCACCGAACCACCATGCATTAATGTGACTGCCATTTACATTCAGTTATTTATTAATTTGATACTGCGCGTATTTATATGACATACTTATTCATCAAGTTATTTATTTACTGATCTATAGAAACGGTTTATAAATAGAAACACATATATATAAAATATATAAAAGAAATCCACCCAACACATAAATTTGTCCTGCAAATTAGCTATTATTTTCCTTCGTAATGCCATGAGTCAAATGACAAGTTTCTGGATCCGTACAATTTTTTTTTCTCTTTGCAAATGACTGTTACAAATGACCCTGCATTATGTAAGACTGCACCTAAAAAAAAAAAATCCAGTTCCTATGTATTCCAGAATGGCATTAAATGGCTTCGCATTATTCTTTTAATACTTGTTCTATGATCTGCTTGATTTGTGTTTCGTCGTTGCAGGAGAATTTGCATTTCGAAAGGAAGAAGAATTTTCATTGGCAAATACTTTTTTTGTTTATTCCTTTATTATCTTATTTTAATGTCTTCTTCTTCATCTCGTTTATCTTCAGTGTATTTTTCTTGGTAATTTTCTTCCTATCTTCCTTCTTTCTTTTCCATGTTCTTATTCTCTTTCTCTCTTTTGTTTTTTTCTTTGTGGTGAAAAATGCGCTTGACAGGTTCCAGATGATCGACTTAATGCAGCGTTTCCGATTGTGTCCATTGTGACCGTGTTTATATGTGTATACATACACATTCACATACATACATACATACATACACACATATGTGTGTGTGTGTGTCTGTGTCTGTGTCTGTCTGTCTGTCTGTCTGTCTGTCTGTCTTATTCTTACCAAAATTCCCTCCGTTTTTTTCCTTCTGGTAAGTTTACATAATTCCTTGTTTTTTGTAAGCTTCCTTTTCTTCTTCTTTTCTTCTTCTTCTTCTTCTTCTTCTTCTTCTTCTTCTTCTTCTTCTTCTTTTCTTATGGGTGGCGGGGGAGTGGGGGGAGTGGCGGTGGCAGGGCGTGAAGTCGAATACATTAGTCCACCGCCGCCCGTGGAGAAGCACGCCCATCCCAGGCCATCGTCGCACACACTTGCCCCGCCCTCGTAGTGATGCTTGTGCCGCGGGACACACTCGGGACACACCGCCTCTTTCATCTCTCTCTCTCTCTCTCTCTCTCTCTCTCTCTCTCTCTCTCTCTCTCTCTCTCTCTCTCTCTCTCTCTCTCTCTCTCTCTCTCTCTCTCTCTCTCTCTCTCTCTCTCTCTCTCTCTCTCTCTCTCTCTCTCTTCTCTTCCTCTCTCTCTCTTCTCTCTCTCTCTCTCTCTCTCTCTCTCTCCCTCTCTCTCTCTCTCACTCTCATTCTCACTCTCACTCTCACTCTCACTCTCACTCTCTCTCTCTTTCTTTTTCTCTCCCACTTCACTCACATACTTACTCACTGGCCTTGGTTTACAACTCACAACTTTAAGCCTTCTAGATATTTCTCCCATGTCCAACACGACACACTTCGGGGGACGATAGCGACAGCAGACGTTCTTATGTTCCCTGGGACGTCGGCGAGCGCTGTCTTGTACATATATGTCATGCTTTGTACCAGGAAGTATTACCAGGAAGTATTGCTAAAGGTGGTCAGGTTATTTTCAAGGTCCGGCCGTTTCGTGGACTGCAGTGTTTGTGGAATTGTGGCTTTCGTCTGGAATTGTGGTTAAGGGAATCATATATATATATTTTTTTTTGAGACATAATCCTGTGTTATATTAATCATTGTTTGTTTTTTAACCCTCTCAGATGACATTCAGCAAATGTTATACGACTTAGGTTTTTTTTTAAGATTATTGTTATTAATATTTCATGCGGTATAACATTCCCCTCCCCACTAAATTACATTTGAATAACCCTGTCCTCTCTCTTGTTTCATTCCCGACAGACCCAGATCTTGGAGAGGATGGTCGGAGATCGTGTGTGCGTCACCAGGCCCGAGGAGGACCGCAGGAGAAGAACAATCATCGTCGAGAAGGAGAATGGCTCATTCGGGTTCACGATACAGGTACGCGCAGGCAAGGCGAGAGGGAGGGAGGAGGAGGAGGAGGAGGAGGAGGAGGAGGGGAAGAGGGAGGGGAAGGGGAAGAGGGAGAGGGAGAGGGAGGGGAGGAGGAGGAGGGGAAGAGGGAAGGAGGGGAGAGGGAGAAGGAGAGGGAAGGGTAAAGGAAGTGAAGGAGAAGGAGAAGGAGAAGGAGAAGAGAGGAGAGGAGAGGAGAGGAGAGGGAGAGGGAGAGGAGAGGAGAGGGGAGGGAGAGGGAGAGAGAGAGAGGAAGAGAGAGGGGAGAGAGAGTGAGAGTGAGAGAGAGAGAGAGATTTGACTTTATCCGGAAAGCTTAGTCACAAAATAATTTACATGCCCTGCATAAATCCAGGGAAAGATGGCTAAGCGTAAATTGAAACAGCCACAATAATAAGGCAAACACTAACGACGTTTTGAATCAGACTAACCTCCGTCACCATTAAATATTTCCTTTATTACTGTGTCTGTGTTTCACTATTTCATTATTGCACACGCCTTATTGTGCTGTGAGATTTTTAAATATCTACATAAACTGGTCGAATTTCAAAGGATTTTTCGAAGGCCATCCGTCAGACGTTAGTTAAGTCCTTACGTTATTCGATGTCCTCTCTAGTATGTCTCTTGCATGTCACTAATCCTTCTAGACCAGTGTATATAATGAAGTTAATAAGGAAGGAGTGATGTTTTTTGGATCGATTTTTTTTTTATAGAGTGAAGTAATAAGTAAGGTCATGAGACCTGGCAGAGTGTACTGACATCCCATGCATGACCACGTTGCAGTTCCCCGCTGCCTCTGAGATAGACCACTATGGACTTTATTGGGTTTACCTGTATTTGATATCCCAGTGTCGCTCTTGCAGTGCCAGATGGTGCCTTGCCTTGTTTTTTCCCCTTTTACCCATACTTCGTAACACTTTTTTTCCATTTGAGAGATATTACGATTACATAGTGTTGATTTTCGTAGAAGAGTGCCAAATTGTCTGCATGATTGACCTTATCAAAAGAAGAAATGTCAATATTAGTGGTAATCTGCAAGTCTAGATATTTGGTGCAGGATATTTCCAGATGCGAGAATCATGTTTCCCAGACCAAATGCAGTGAATCTGTTCAGCGCCACAGTACCGGTTATGTGTATCCGGGCTGAGGTTGGCACTTTCTTCACAACAAATATACGGAAAAAAAAATTGTGAGATGGTCGGGAGACTTCTGTGGCCTGTTGGTGGGCCACATTCATCTTTATGATATAGAAAGAGAAATGTTAATAATAAAGCATAATGCCATAGGGATAATACTCCTTCAAAGCCATTAGTATAAGACGATGTTGTTCATCGCCCGAGTCTCGCAACATTTGGCGACAAGTTGCGTAACTTAAGATGACTTAGGGCCGCTCTGTGCCTTAGGTTGCCGAGCCCCGCTTTAAAGAGACAGCGTGTCAGAGAAGTCGGTCCATATTCGTGAGACCATCCTGGTTTTGATATGGGGATGGTGGCTGTCTTATTTACTCTCTCTCTCTGTTTCTCTCTCTCTCTGTTTCTCTCCCTCTTTCTCTCCTCTCTCTCTCTCCCTTTCCCTTCCTCTCTCTCTCCCTATCCCTCTCTCTCCCTTTCCCTCTGCCTCTCTCTCCCTTTCCCTCGCCCTCTCTCTCCCTTTCCTTCTCCCTCTCTCTCCCTTCCCCTCTCCCTCTGAGAGAGAGAGAGAGAGGAGAGAGAGAGAGAGAGAGAGTGAGAGAGAGAGAGAGAGAGAGAGAGAGAGAGAGAGAGAGAGAGAGAGAGAGAGAGAGAGAGAGAGAGAGAGAGAGAGAGAGAGAGAGAGACCGGGTGAGAAGAAGGGGGGTGGGGGGCAAGAAACATACGAAGGTTTCAAAAGCGAATGAAATGACAGATAACGAGATATAAAAGAGAGCATTAAACTTGGGAGACGAGAGAAAAAGCGAACGTGACAGGAATAAAATGCCTCGAAATTATACAGAAATCTATATCAGTGTCAGACAACAGTTTTTATTTTTTAATGTATATATCAAATGGACACTCAATATCATCACGATTACTGTTCCTTTTTTATAACAAGTGTTAGCTGAAAATTATAATAATATTTTTGTACAGAAAACAAAATGCAGTTAATAGTAATGGATAAAATTCATCTTTGTAGGTTAGACTGACTTTGGTAAATTGCAGAGGAAAAAAAAAAGTGATTTAAATTATCTTCACCAAATGAATGATATTATTGGAATCGACTCGAGATCTCTGTGAAAGAAAAACAAGATGAGAATTCATAGAGAGAAAGATGGGATAATAACGAAAGAAATGGGAAAGGAAATGGGAGATTTGTTAAAGCAAATGTTGATTGGGAAATGCTTTGTGAGTGATTACGTGCATTACGTGGAAATGATCTAATCCGGTAAAAATAAATGTGTGTGTGTGTGTCTTTTGTCTGTCTCTGTGTGTCTGTGTATGTGTGTGTGTGTGTGTGTGTGTCTGTCTGTCTCTGTGTGTCTGTGTATGTGTGTGTGTGTGTGTGTGTCTGTCTGTCTCTGTGTGTCTGTGTATGCGTCTGTGTATCTGTGTATGTGTGTGTTGTTTGTTTGTGTATGAGTGCGTGCGTTTCATGATCATTTGTGCACATGTGGATAGT
>NC_051421.1:27143729-27151622 GCF_015228065.2 Penaeus monodon | reverse complement strand
TTTTCCGTTTTTAACCTTCCCCCGACTTTTTACTTTTTAAATAACCCCCTTTTTTTTCCTTTTTTTTTTTTTTTAAGAAACCACATAACATCCCAAAGGGGAACCCTTTTTGGAAAAACACTACAGGTACGCGGGTCGCTGGATTTTGCAAATCCACACGAAAAAACCCTCTATAATCACTTCCTTAAAAACCCCCCCCCCCGCCCCCCCCCCCCCCCAACCCCCCCACTTGTCCCTTCGTTTTCTTAAACGGGAAAAACTGAGGGGAAAGGAAGGGCTGGCCCTTTTACCGATATGGAATGCGCAGATTCGTATGCCGTTTTTTTTTATAGGACCTTTTCTTTTTGCCTTAAAACAGTATCTTAAATTTCATGACAACACTGAACCTGAAAAACAACCGGGGAAGACCTGCTTTATTTTTTGCCCTTAAATTAAAAAGGGAAAAAAAAACTGAGAAAAAAATACGAAAGCTAAATTCTAGCTGTAGCAAAAAAAGCGAACATACGTTTTTAGAAGTAAGAAAAGATTACCAACGAGAGTGTTTTTTACATGATTTTTTATTGTACTTCGATGATGTCTGGTAGATTGTGTGTTGGGTTCATGTTTTTTCGAAATCCCTTTTCCTCTTCTCTTCTCTTCATTTAACATACATAAACATACATACAATATATATAAAATTATATAATTTAATACCATAATTTATATATATAATATATATATTATATAATATATATATATATATATATATATATATATATATATATATAATATGAATAGAAAAAACACTCTTCCGTGCTAATACAAGGGAAGAAAAACCCACAATAACAAAACAATTTATTGAAAGTGAGACTACAGTTTCAAAACCCCGGATTCCTCTTCGGTCTCAGTTTTTTTTTTTGGGGGGTTTTTTTTCCATATATACACATATATATATTATATTATAAAATTAATATATATATTAAAATATAATATATAATAATAAAATTTTATATAAATAATATAATTTTAATATATATATTTATTAAATATATATAATATAATGTGTGGGGTGGTTGTGTTTTTGGGTGTGTGTTGTGTGGGTGGTGGGGGTGTGGTGTGGGGTGGTGGGTTGTGGTGTGTGTTGTGTGTGTGTGTATGTTTTGTGTGATGGCTAAAATTTTTAATATATATGTATATTTTTTGTATACACCACGCACACACACACAACACGGACACACACCACACACACCCACACACCCACAACACACACACACACATAATATATTATTTTTATAATATATATATATAAAATAAATATATGTATAATAATATATATATATATATATATTTTTATTAAAATATTTTATTTTATATATAATATATATAAAAGGGATAGAAGATGATAGATAGTAGATAGATGTAGTACTACATTATATTTATATATTTATATTTATATATAAAATTTAAAATATATATATAATATATATAATATATATATATGTATAAAATTATATATTAATATATATATATATAATATATGTAAAATTATATATTTATAATATATATAAATTTATATATATATATATATAAAATTTTATATAATAAGCCGCATTTATCTAGGTTCTATTCTTTTGGGCATTGTCTGTCTAGCTATTAGATATAAAAACATCATAGAAATGTATAAATACAGAAATGTATTTTTTTTCATATCTTTTCTATATACATTCTGCATAATACCTACATACATACATATTATATGTTGGTTGCGATGGTGTTTATGCATATATTATATAAATTTTAAATATATAATATATATAAATATATATATATATATATATATATTATATATAATAATATATTTATATATATACTATGTATTATATATATATCATATATATATATCAATAAAATATTTTATTATTATAATATAATATATATTTATATAATATATATATATAGTACACACACACAACACACACACAACCACACCACACACCCAACACACACAACCACACCACACACCAACACCACACACATATAGATATATTTTATAAACATATTAATATAAATAAAAAAAATTTATATATATATATATATATATATAATATTATATAAATTATCACACACATATATTATTAATTTGAGGGTTTCATTAATGCTTTTCCCTGACACACTTTCGTTTATCCTAGGGGACTGAAATTTCACATGCAAAGTGATACACATCTCTCTAGGTCATGTGTTGATTTCCAGTCCTTAAGTCATTACATCTTTTCTGTAACAGCGTTGAAGGTGCAGCAAGGATGAAATGGAACGTAAATATCGAGCAGTGATCGGTTTCATACTTCAAGGGGCCACACACCACAAGAGAATTTCGATGAAAGGAAGCCCTTATGGGGAGGATGCCCCACATACCCCTTTTTTAAACTTAGCACCCCCATTCAGGTGGGGTCGATGATCTGTAAAAAGGGGCTCCAATCCCGGGCGACCCCAAACCTTCCATTGATGGGACAACTTCACATGTGGAGACTCCATTTTGGAAAGTCCCCCGTTTACTTTTCGTCAGCCCCAAGATGTAAAGTTTAGGTTGGGTCGGGAAAATTAAACCACACCATTCCAAACGGAACGAGTCCATTGTTCCAAGGCTCTTTTAGCCATGTGCTAAGAAAACCAGGAGACTAATTACATAGAATAAAATTTGGGTCCATTAATATGATCTAGAATTTAAGGCCCAGTCAAAATTTATCACCACCCGAAAGGCATGTGTCGCACACTCGGCAGCCAGGTCATGCTCACGGTCTTTTGGGACCAGCTTGGAGTAGTGATGATGGTTTTCCTGGCAAAAGGTACAACAATTACAGGAGCTTACTGCGCTTCACTGCTACAGAAATTGCAGGATGCGAACAAAACCAAGAGGTGCAGAATATTGACTAAAGATGCCCGTCTACTACAAGACAACGCCCCTGTTCACAACCCTCACATTGCCCAGATGGAAGAACAGTCCTGTGGCTACGGCATCCTTCCTCATCCTCCATACTATCCTGTCCCTCACCTCTTTCCGTCCAGGAAGTCATTTTTGAAGGGCAAACAGTTTTCAGTTTCAAGATGAGACATGATTTTTGAAGTCACTTTAGGCTTCAAACGCACCTGCGGGTTCTGCGAGCGGGAGTCCCCCCAAAGATGGGGAAAATGTTCCCTTGTGGGACCAATGTAAGAAAGACAAAAACAGTACAACGTTTCATTTTTTTATGAGAAATGGGTCAAGGAATCTTTCTGAACGCACCAACAAACACCACACACACACCCCCCAACACCACACACACACACCACACACACACACACACACACACACACACCACACCATTATATATATTTTATAATATAAATATATATATATATATATAATAATATATAAAACATACACACCTATCTCTATCTATCTATCTATCTGTCTATTAATATATATATATCATAACATATATATATTAAAATATATAAAATACATATATAATATTAAAAATTTTATAATATATTTTAAAATTATATAAATATATACATATATATATAATATATTATATATATATAAAATATATATATTAATATAAATTTCATATATATATATATATATCAATAAACCCCCCTTTTGTCCCCTCTCCCTCTCTCTCTCTCTCTCCTCTCCTCTCTCTCTCTCTTATATATATATATATATATATAATATATATATTTTATATATATTAAATTTTATATATATATAATTATGTGTGTGTGTGTGTGTGGGTGTTGTGTGGTGTGGTCTGCTGGTAATATGCATGTTTTTATCGGGCGCACCAGGGGGAGCTACAAACCCCAGGCGATGGTCCCCCCAACCCGCCCAGTCTTTTTTTTCCTTTGTAACTAAAGTCTGTGGCACAATGGATGTCAAAAAAAATGATGGAATACGAACCGACAGAGCTGCTGATATTTTGTTTTTGTTGTAGGGCCCCCTTGACGATAAAAATTTTTGCTTAGATCTGTTCTTATCTTTTCACTCCCCCCCCCAAGAAAAAAAAAAAAGGGAAAATAAAAAATTATGTTTCACGCATTGTACCACAAGCCCCCTCTTTGGGTTTTTGTGACTGATTATTATATATATATATATTATATATATATATTTAAAATATATATATATTATATATATAATAACATTTACACACACACACACAACACACATATATTAAAATATATATAATATATAATAATAATTATATTATATATATATATATATTTTTCACCCCACACCACACACACAACCCCACACCACACACACACACACCACACCTCACACCACACATACCACAACACATCACACACACTAAATTAGTATTTAGTAGTATGCATATTATATTATATTATATATTATATAATATATACTATGATATAAAATTTGTGTGTTTGTGGGGTTGTGTGTGTGTGTGTGTGTGTGTGTGTTGGTGTGTGTTGTGGTGTGTGTGGTTTGTGTGTTGTGTGTGTGTGTGTGTGTGTGTGTGTGGGTGTTTTTTTGTGTGTGTGGGGGTTTTTCTGTGTGTGTGTGTGTGTGTGTGTGTGTGTTTTGTGTTTGTGTTTTTGTATGTTGTTTTGGTGTGTGCGTTGTAATAACATATATATACCACATTATGATCATTATATATGTATATCATCTCATCATCATAAGGGCTAAGCCGAGGGGGGCGCTTTGGCCCGCATCCACCCTTGGGCTTCCAGCCCGAGGTCCCTCGAGGCAGTCTCCAGGGGGACACGGCCCCATCTCTAGTTCCTCCGAAGGTCTCGTCGAGTGCCCAACCATGATCTCCTAGGACTCCCACAGGTCTCCTCCACCAGGGTTGCCCTAGCAAGAGAAAACCCTGGGGGGGCAGGGTCGTCCAAGGGAGGCGAGCTAGGTCCCCATATTGCCTGAGTTGGCGATCCCGGTTTATGCAAGTAACGGCCCATGCCTCTCAGGGTTTTCCCCGCCGGTTGGACACGGGGCCCTGCCAACTGTACCCCATGATCCGGCGAAGGGCGGCATCAAGACGAGACTCCAGGACACTGGATAGCGTCCAGGTTTCGTTCCTAGAGCAAAACGGGAAAGTATCAAGGCCCTTGAAGACACGCACTTGGTCCTTTCCCTGCATGGGTACCGACATCTCCAAACGCCTTGTTGATCGATTTCAGGGCCCCTGTTGCCAGCCCAATCCGTCTACTATTCCGGGTTCTGACAACCCAGAGATAGGGACTGCTACCAAAGGTATGAAAATTTTCTTGACTTAAAGTCCTCGCCGCAAAGGGATCAAACTAAAGGGGGTTCCCCTAACGGGGCCCCCAAAGTCCTAAAATTTTGGTCTTGGTCCAGGAGACCTCTAAGCCTAGGGCTTCGCCCTTTGCTAAATGCATCAAGAGCCCCACAAGTGACCCCAAGGCTCAGATAGGATGGCAACATCGTCGGAAAAAGTCAATTCCAGCCCTTTAATATTGCCAGTGGGGGGGGCAAGGACACGCCTTGCCTCACCCCCTAAATTAACGGGGAAGAAGTTCGACAAAACCCCCCCCACATTTTCACACTTTCGTACCATTTAAGGGCTTGTATCGGGGCCAAAATCTGTGTCGGAATTCCCCGGGACCCTCAGGTCTCCCGTAGCGATTCCCGATGCACCGGTCAAACCCTTCTTGAGGTCGATGTAGGCTGCAAGAACCCACGACCAAATCACGACGGCGTCCCAATTACTCGAAGCGCTGGATAGGGTTCTATTGTGGTTTTGGCCCAAGGAGTAAATCCAAAATGCTCCGGTCTTGGTGCCTCGTAGGGGTTGCGGATCCGTTTCAAGAATTTGAGCGGAACCTTGCCTGGTATGTGAGCCGTGTATGCCACGGTATTGCTACAGCCCATCGATCCCTTCCCTTCCAAGGGGGAGACCACCCCCCTCACAGGTCGGGGGGAAGGGTACCGACCCCCACATGGCAGCCCCGGACTGTATGCGCCCCGAGCCATGGTTCCCCCCCAGCCTTTAGCATTCAGCAGGGTATCACTTCCCTGCAGCTTTCCCATTTTCAATTTGGGAAATCGCCGCCAACCTCTGTTGGGTAGGAGGTTCCTCGCTGATGGGTGGGTCCGGGGGCCCGAACATCGCTTGTCCAAGCTAACTGTTGGAGGTCCCCTGGTAAACTGTTAAAAAACCCCCCCCTTCCAACCCCAAATGATCTGAGATATCCTCCACCCCCGGGGCGAACAGTAAGGGGGGGGTTTTTTTTTCCCCGGGCGGGAGGGGAATAAAAAAAATGGCCTTCCCCTCCCAGCAAATTTTCCCAGAACTGTTCCTTTCCTTCTCCAGTGCCCCCCCCCTGGAACAACGCAAGACTTATTTCCCCTTTGCCAGCCTTGCGACACGCTTCAGGGCCCCTAAGTCTCCAGGGGATGGTATTTCCTTGTCCTTTTGGGGGACCCAAGGATCCTGAGCTGTTCGAGTGTTCGCTTTAAGGGCTCCCCAGCAAGTTAGGTTGGGGGTTTTTCTCCTCCTCGCCCCCCTCCCCTTTGGGGAAAAAGGGTGGCCAGGGAAGGGGGGGGGTTTTTGGGGACCCCATCCCCAAAACCCCCGGGGCCCAAAAAAAACCCTAAATGGGGGTTTTGGGATTTGGTGGGCCCCGGTGGCACCCCTTTGGCCCGTCCCGAAACCGCCAATCCGGGGGGGAAAAGGGGCCGGTCGGAAAACCCCTTTTTTTTTACGAAAGGGGGGGGATTTCCCTCGGGGGACTCCCGCCGGGGCCAAGCACTCACCACCGCCAACCGGATACGATTGAAAATCGCCCAGAAAAAGGAAACTCGGGGGGATGCCCAAAGCCCGGGGAGAACCCCCTTTTTCCTCGGTTTTTTTTCTCGGGGAGCTTTAAAAAAGGCCAGACCAAAAGAGCCAGCTCCATGAAGCCATAACCGGTTATCGCCCCCCAAAAAAAAATGGGAAAGGGACCCAATTGCCAAACGTGGGGGAAACCTTGGGAACCCCCACAGATCGGTTTGAAAACCCGGGTTTTACCCTTAGAAACCCAACCCCTGCTTCAAACCCCAAGCAGGAACCCCTCATCCCCCCCGGTGTTTCCACCCCTACCCAAACCCTGAGGTTTGCCTGGGGTTGGTGACCCACCCTGCCGCCCCCCCAAACAGGGAGTAAAACCAGGGTGTGGGCCGCCCATACCGGGGGTTCCCGAGGGCTTTCCCCCAAAACCCCCATTGGGGGGGCGCCCCCCCGGGGGGACGAGGTAACCCCCCAAAACCTGACCCCGACTTTTTTCCCCCCGCGGGACCCCAACCGCCTTCGTGTGGGAGGGAAAAAAAAAAGCTTTTTAAAAAAAAAACGTTTCCCCCCTCATTTGGGGGGGGCGGCAACCCCCCCCCCCAACCCCCCACCCCCGGGGGCTGGGGCGGGTTTGGGGCCGAGGTTCCCCCCCCTCAAATTCCTCCCCCTCCTTTAGATCCCCCTTTACCTGGGGGAAGGCCCTTTCCCGGGGGCCCGGGGGGGACGAAATCTTAAAAGGGGAACTTACCTGCAGGGAATTATGAAACCCCCCCCTTTTTGCCTGGGGCCCGGGGGGAACCAACAAAAGGCCAAGCCTTAAAAACTTTGGCTCCCCCCCGTTAAAGAGGAAGCCACCCCCCATTATTAAAAAAAAAAAATTTTTAAAAATTTTTATAATAAAATTTTTAAAAAAATTTAAAAAAAATTTTTAAAAAATTTTAAAATAAAAATTTTTTTTTAATAAAAAATTTATAAAAAATAAAAAAATTTTTTTTTTAAAAGGGGTTTTAAATAATTAATTTTTTTTTTTAAAATTTAAAAAAAATTTTTTAAAAATTAGTTAAATTTTAAAAAATTTAAAAAATTTAAAAAAATTTAAAAAATATAAAATTAT
>NC_051421.1:27113081-27143629 GCF_015228065.2 Penaeus monodon | reverse complement strand
CCTGGATCCATCCAAGGAAAAAACGTCTACCGCAAAGTTTACCCAAGTCTCTACCTAAACAGAAGTCTTGGCATGCCCGACAAGAGCCATCCTTACATCATCAGCCTCACAATCGGGAGCACCAGCAGCACCATGAACGTAAAACTAGACCAAATTCATTATACTCTTGGACTGGAAGTTGTGAAGGTATCAGTTCTGCAACAGATCACTCTGGAAGGACTGTAGTTTCAGCACGCTCTCGGTCTCTTTGCACTGATTCACTCGTTACTCCAGCACGTGAAGTAAATAATTCTGCAGGAGATGTGTATCGCTTTGCTCCAGCCCCGCAGGAGCCAAGGCTGCGTTCAGATTCTATGGAAGCACGCTGGTCCTCAGACAACTCCCTAGAGGATCGACCACCCGACCGTCGAGGTGCTACCACTAACTATGATAGTCTATACTCGGAGATATCCAGTGAGTCATCTGTATATGGCACACCTCAGCCTAGGGACTGTCTTGTACCTCGAGAAGACAGAGGTGTCTTGTCAGATGATGAAGCTTCTGTTGACCTTGATGCTACTCCTCGCACCCGGAGGAATGTTGCCCCACGTCGACGGAAGTCTCAAGGGTGCAGATCAAGTGACGACGTACCAAGGGCAGTCAGAGCAGTGGGGGAGAGGAATGCCTTTACCCCTCCTGCAACATCATACCCATCATCCTCATGGCCTGGCATGTCTACCAGAATGTCCTCCCCTGCCTCTAGTTCCCCAAGTGGTGAATGGTTCCAGGCTGCAGAGGTGAGCCGGACAGTGGGGGCACTGGCTGACTCCCTTACCGCATACCGTGCCAACCTTGTTTAAATAAATGATTATTGGTGTTTTTCTTTATATATATCTATTTCAGCCTCACTAGGATTTCATGTTTTCTATGTTTTTGAAATCTGTTCCCTTAATCCTAGCACAGCCTAATGCAGTGGCAATTTATTTATAAGAGAGAGTTCCTGTTAGTGTATATGATTTATTTAACCTATCATGAGCATGTTAATGTTTTAAGCATGTTTTCCTATATGGAATATAATAGATGACCTGATACTGTAGCTCTAGCATGAAGCACAATGATTTAAACCATTCCATTATTGTCTCTGATTTAAAGTTTGAAAGATTATAAAGCCTATTATCAATATACTTGTACCTTTCACTGTAAATATGATAGTGCACTCCCTAGCTTTGAGATACTTACTATAATTCATGAGATTGGCAGATTTTCAGTTTCTCAGGAGATTTACTATGAACACCTATGTGAACTTATTCATAGTTCATTGTGGTCATTTATAGTTACCAGTTTTAAAGCTCAAAATAATAGTAAATCTCCTGATTATGTTAAATGCTTTGACTGCAGACTGTCTGGTGTCACTATGACAAACTTGCCTTTAATCACACTTCTCTGTAGTTCTTACCTACTTGCCATCAGTTGGACTGAATCTACAGTGATGCTGTGTTTATGGCCACAGTCATGATGAGAGCATTCAGATCTCAGTACATCCTAGCACATCCTCATCTGAGATTGACGCTTTTTTTTTTTTGCCGTTGGTGGTTTTCTTCCTCAGCATGGAGAGCCCAGGGTTTCCGCATCCCCCAGCACCCGGTGTCCGGCCGTCCACACCAGCACCTGTACCATCACCATCACCACCACCAGCACCACCACCACCCCCAACCCCCGGGAAACGGGCTTCCTGCCCCCAGCCCCCTCATCCCCCTGCCTACCCCCCCCCCTAGGGTGCTGCCCCACCCACCCGTACGCTACCCCCTGCCAGCCCTTGTAGTGCCCAGAACCCCATAAGACCCCCACAAGATCAATGGGGTGCAATGTCCTCCACCAACTCCCAGTCTCATGCCCCCTCACCACTTCATCACCATCGGCAGCACCAACAACAACAGCAACAACTACAACAACAACAAATATCTCCAACTCAACTGTTCCCCTGGTGCTGTCCGGAGGCCACATGGTTTTTTCTGAGTGTAGCTCTCCAGCCCAAACTATTCACACTCCTCTTGGCTCTGTACCATCTGTCGCTCAGCAGCAATGGCACAGCGAAAAACCACATTTTGGGGAAATTGCTTTCAAAAGGGGGCTTTTGGTGGAATGGTTGGGGCATGGGTTTATTGATACGATCCCCCCTCGTGGAGCTGGCAGGGGTGAGAAGTTGCGGTCAGTTAGCACCCATCGCTTGAGGGAGGAGGACAAGGAAAATGTGGCAGGCGGTGGGGGAGGGGTGCGACCTTCGCCCGCGATCATCAGAGAATCTTGTTTTCCCCTCTGGATGGCTCCTGCTTTTCTTGTGACTGCTTAAATCTCGATCCAGCACCTCTTCACACATGCCTCTTTTCCAAGCCTAAGAGCACTGAAAGCCTCTTGGCACCACGTTCCCTCCCCCCTGTTTCCTCGACTCAAGCTTGGGCAGGAGACCCTTTCAACATATAGGCGCTTCTCGAGTGCTTCCTTTAGTGACGCCTTGTCCCAACCAGACACTCTCCTCCAGACCAGGATGAAATGACGCACCTGTGACACTGTTAAAGGTTCATTTTGTTAATTCATTTCACTTCCTGTAATTTTTTTATTAACATTGTTTTTTTAACTACCTTACAAAAATAAGTAAATGTATATCTTTGATACTTATAAGGCAAATGAATTTATAGTTTTAAAATGAAGGGTTAGTAGATGTACACTTTTTCTAATGAAGCACATTTTAGAATCCACGTATAGCCAGTCCCTTCTTACAAGGATAAATGATAGAATACCCTTCAACAAAGACAGCTTTGCACCTTGTATCATACCCAATATTGATTTTAAAAATATTGTAGTGAAGATGGTTAGAGTGAACTATACTTCACAATAGGTAGTAAGCTCTTTCTTGTCAATGAAAAGTAGAGATGCACAAGAATTTTGACAGTGTAATTGTAGATATTTTCTCAAAGAATTAATCATTGCAAGATTCTCAAATACTGAGTCACAGCAAGATATGCAGTTATAGATGCAAAACAATTATTTCTAGACATTTGAAAGCTAATCTCTGGAAAGTATGATAGGAGTTTAGAAGTGATCAAGTAATTGCATAGGTATTTCATTGTAACCATTCTACAAAATGATACAGGCTGAACCTCTGTGGATACTGATCCGTCGTTCTTTGGCTTGTCAGTCAGGGGGTAAACAGGGACCGTGTTGGGGCCCACATCCTTTTTTTTTCACCCCTGTCCCGTGTCCGCCCTGTAATTGTTCTATGCTTACATTCAGTGTAATTTAAGTTAGCTGTTTACCTGTATGACATAATGGAAGCTGAAATATATATATATATTAATCTATACCCATATCACCTAAACCAAACTAGCTTTCTTTTTTTACGGTATATTATATTTTTGCATATGCTTCGTCTAACTATTTCCTTGTGCCAATATCTCAGATATATTTGTGGAACGACATACTATGTAGGAAATCAGTGATCTTAGGCTAGACAAATGGCTTACTTTAGATGTACTGGTACAGGTAAATGTTGATGCTGGTAGATTGGAAAAGCTTCTCATTTGTTCATTGAAAGATACATTTGTGAGTTTAAAGGGTTAGAGAGGTTCAGCCTGTAGATTTATTTTTATTTGTGTATTTTTTTATGAATGAATCAGGTAATGAGCATTCATCATAATATGAAAGAAATTCGATTATGTATTTATTTGATATGTCATTTTGATACTGGTTGAGGAATAATTGTAGGAACGAGGGGTATAATGATGACTAAGATAGTGATTATCACCAGTGGACAAGTAAACAACTTTATCAGGATATTTTAAAGTAAATTTTGATTTTCAGATGTATTCTTTTCACTTCAAGGCTGAAGTGCTTAATCTAAATCTAGTATAAACTCGAAGTTGAATATCAAACTATAAGAGGCAGTAGACGCTGATATGACCTTTGATCAAGAAAGAGAAATAGAATTTTTTTACCTATTCTTTTCCATGTACATTTCTTTTACGACTGACTGATATTCAATAGACTGCATACTGTATGTGTTGCAGTCTCAGCTGATATTCTGGGAAGTCCTAGAAAAAAATATATAAGCATAAGTGTAGAAGTGGACTTTAGAATATCAAGCCACTGTATGTATGGACGTGATATAGCAAAGGCAATGTTGGGTACTATAAACTGCCATGTTGAAATACATTTCGGTTATTATAGATACTACACTGTGTGGATTTTTCCAGAAACTCAGAGACATTAGGAGATGTGTGGGATGGATGACCTCGAAATCGACAGGTATTCTTTTTTCACTTTTTTCCTCTCCTTTTTTTGGGATCACGCAAGTGATTAGCAATTATTGTACAACTGTATTGTCTCTAACAATATGAATATTTTGTTAATTTGTAATGTGCCATAGTAGATATTAGTGATGCATATGTAACATGTGCCAAAACAAGGTCTCAGTAAATGTAAAACAGTATTTCAAAGTTTGACATGAACAATACTGGGAGAAATGCAACCACTGACATTAACTGATTAAATGTAGCATTATTATTATCATGAAATATATGTATTTACCTCTTTGTTCATCCTTTAGCTGCATCGTCTACTCATCTTTGAGATAAGATTTATATATTTTCATTATGATGGTACTCTATCTAGAAAGCTATGGAATGCAACAAGAAGTGAGTGGATTGAGAAAAAATATACGCCAGAATATTTGAGGCGTCGAGAGCCTGGCTGGGCCCCAGGGTAGTTTTCTTTTGTACTCCGCGTGCCTTGATGATGCAGGTGAATTCTATTAATATGTTAATTTCAGTAACGTAAATAGATTTTTGAAAAATTCTTCCCTTATAGATTTATTCGAGCAAAAGAGTTAACCTTTTACTGATATATAACTGATTGGCAATTCTGGGCTTGCTCTCAAGAAATCAAATTGGAAACTTCGTTATTCAGATCGCTAGTTGGCTAAAAAATATATATATTATTTGTCATTTCAGTTGATTGCTTGGACCCACGCAAGTATCAGTAGATTATTTAGAGGTTTTTTGCTTTTACGGTCCAGGAGTGCTCCCTTAAAGCCCTCCCTTCTCGACGTTTACAGAAATAAGTACCCTTCTGCTTCCAAGGGCACCGCTAAGCTTAAGTATCATCCGCTAATTTGACTCTTATATGCAAATCACTTAATCCTCATTGGTATGTGTCACGGATACAGGAGGTTCAAGATTGGAGGTTCACAAACTTGGAAGTGGAAGGGTACTCTACACACATAACTATTAGCATACGCACAAGCAGCATGCACACACGGCGCACACACACACACACACACACACACAAAAACACAACACACATTCACACAACACACCCACACACACAAAACACACCCCACAAAACACATCACACAACACACACGACACAAAACACACGACACAACACACACACGCCACACACACACACACACACACACACAAACACACACACACACACACCACACCACACACACACACACAACACACCGCACGACGCACACGCACACGCATACGCAAGCAACGCACACCACAAACCACACATTAACAACACACACGCACACAACACACCGACAAAACCCCCCCACGCCACAATACACACGCAAAACACACATTTTGCCTCAATGTGTGTGTGTGTGTTGTGTGTGTGTGTGTGTGTGTGTGTGTGTGTGGGTGTGTGTTTTGGTTTGTGTGGTGGGGGTGGCTGTGGTTGGTTGCGGGGGGGTGTACGTGCGCGCGCCGTGCGTGCAAGTGCATGTATGCATATATACATTAAATTCATGTATATACATATATAGATATATATGTTCACATATACTCATTCACTCACTCACTCACTAAACTCACACACATTCACACTCACTCATTTTCTTTCCCATTCTCTCTCTCTCTCTCTCTCTCTCTCTCTCTCTCTCCTCTCTCTCTCTCTCTCCTCTCTTCTCTCTCTCTCTCTCTCTCTCTCTCTTTTTCTCTCTCTCTCTTACTCTTACCCTTACTCTCACTCTCGTTCCCTCACATGCATAGATAAATGCATACATGCATATACATATACATATACATATACATAAACATGTACATACATATATTCACACACACACACACACACACACACACACACACACACACACCCCACACACACACAACACAAAACACACAAAATTATAACATATCCCTATACAATAATAAACATGTACACACATATATCACACACCCCACACACACCACACACACACACACACACCACCACACACACACACACACACACACACACACACACACACACACACACATACAGTCATGCGTACACATTCATTTATACAAAACTCCATGTACACATTCATAGATACGTATCATACAAAAATATATATATATATATAATATATAAAAATATAAGAATATATATATAAAAATATATTATATATATATATATATATATATATATATATATATATATATATATATATATATATATATATATACATACTTTCATATATTCATTCATTCATTCATTCATTCACGCATACATACATACATACGAATATATATTCAAAAACATAAAATGTTTGTATTTTATTCATATTCCCAGTCATTATGGTGTATTATATGTTATAATACCATCAGTATTTGCCATCATATAAACAAAATTCTTTGATTAGATATATGTATCTATTTTGAAATAATACGTGAAAAATGCTCATATCTGGAAGCTCTCAGTCAAATGTTTATGCACAAATTTGTACCTCAGAAAAAAATATATACATAATTGTAATATGAAATATAATACTCATGTAGGTGTTCATATATATAAATAAAGCTGGTGGTTGTTTTTCTCTCAGTTTAAAAAGTCTGCCTTACCTGTAAATACTATATTTATCTTCCTTATATAATGCTCAAAATAAGAGAGAAAGTCACATATCATGGGATGATAAACTGATAGGAAGTTGGATGCCCTAATGCATTTATGAAGCTGAGACTATGTTCTTTTTTCAATATTCAGCAGCAGTATCTCATTTGTCAGAGTTGTCTGATAAAAGGATGATTGTGATAGGGGCCCGATTATTTATATGATAAAGCAGTGGCATGTAGAGAAATGTATGATATAAAGATTCGTTTTTTTTTATAAAGTTCTTAGGATTATCTGCAGGTTGTCTGATCATTGTATTCATAATTTTTTAAACTCACTATAAGAAAATTAAGTCGTGTGAGGGTTAGAAAATCTGCAGGTTAATGCTAAGGCCACAGCAACTCACACACATGCCAGGACTGGGAATAACTCTCAAATATTTTATGGTATTTATTTGAATACTGTTGAAACACTGTGACAACAGTGAGCCTACAAATGATTCTCTTGATGAATAAATGGCATGTAAGCAAGAGGAAGCCACTCATTTTGTTTACTCTGCACTGTACTTAAATAGGGGTGAGAGTGTAAATGAATTTCTGATAGCTGATAGTAGCAAGAACATAATTTTTGGCCATTTGTATTTTTCATTTGAATGTTTATCTCTGATTGATACTGAATGATCTCAAGACCAGTGATAATTCTACTGTTAGGGGTTTTTGTTTTGTTTTGATATTGTGTATAAACTCATAGCAATGATGTAAGATATCGACTTTGGTCTGATTTGCTTTTTTCACTGTTTGCTTGTAAGGAAATCTCTCTCTGTGTGTGTATATATATATGTATATATATATAAGTTACGAAGAGAAAGTTTGTAATGAAAAGTGATTTCGGTGACCTTTTTATTTTATTTTTTTTATATTACAGTGTTTTTATCTTTTCATGCTAATTTTTTTTTTTTGTAATACTACTTCATAGTCACACATAATTTTCAGTGCTTGAACGTAGTCTTTCATATATTCATCCTGTTTAACTAGAGTAAGCAGTATTGTGATCTTGTAAATGATATTAAGGAGGAATTTGATCTGGAACTGATATAGAGAAACGTTATTTAGAATGTTATTATTTTGCACATAAGAACTGGTACCTTCTGCTAGGTTCCAGATCACTGTTGTCACAGTTCATGTATTATGGAACAATTTCTTAAGGTGATTTATATTACTGAAGAAGAAGAAAAATATTGTGCAATTGCAGAAATGGTAAGGTAATTTGCCTTTTGTAGTCTTTAGGATTTATTAAAAACCTGTGTAGATGTTTTCATATTTTATTTACACTCTGGTTACGCAAAATAAATCAATTATACCTGATTTGGTAGTTCAGTATTGCTATTCATCATTCCAAAATGCTAGATGACAAATTTATGAAATAAAGAAATGAAATGTCGTCTTGAGACAAAAAATAAAAAATTGGTCTAGATACTTGAATTATTCTAATTAAGAGCTTTTGAAATGGAACAAATGTGGGAGATTCATTTTTACACATGGAGCACAGAAATCTACGGAGATCAGACGCTAACCTTCAACTAATCAAAAGGAAGCTTTTTAACTTTGATCCAAAATTATATTTTGCCTTATGTTGTGTCAACCTTTTTAGCTTTGGAATGTTCATGAACAGAATCATCTCAGCTTCGAGACAAGGGATGGCTTTAGCAGGTCGTTCTGAAAAGATTATGTTTACCTTGACATTCAATTTCCTTTCCTGCAACTCCACTCTCGATCTCTATTATCATTGCAAATATCACTGACGAATTCCAATTGATAATCTGTGAAAAAATCAAGACTCGCTGAGAGAACTTGCAAGATATCTTCTTATAAATATACATTCAACTTAAATTTGTCTATCATAATTACTAATATGAAATGAAATATACAGAACTGAGCAACGAAAATCAGTCATTGCCACCATGACAACAAGAACCGCGAACATGACAGACATTAACCTGATCTCTAGTGTATTTGTGAATGAATACTTTACACTAACTCAGTAGGACAAAGTTCAAATGAAAAGCAACACACGAAATTAAATAATCACAAACAGTATTAGTGTCGAAGTCGAAAATAATCCTTGTCATGGAGATAATACCAAAGATAACTATCGGAAACAATTACAATAGTAGTGATTTAAACGATGAATGGAACAGACTTCAGTAAATAGCTTATTTGTTCATTGCTATATAATACTGAAAAACTGATGTGACGTAATCACCCATGATATTACAGACATGAAAGGAATGGAGCATATATCTGTGCCATAAGTAAGGTGAGAAAGAGCTTATTTAGCGCTAACAGGTGTGAAAAATAGTTTTGATGCTTGTATTATGAGAGGTTTCGGGAATGATTTTAAAAGGATTTCCGCTGTTCCTCTAACAGACAAATGCAGTGATATAAACTGATACCCTCATTGAAAATACATCGGTAACATTATAATAGATTTATTATAACGAAACATTATCAGCTCAGCATAAAGAAAAAATAAAATAAAATGTAGCGAAAAAGTAGTGTTCGATGCACCAACTCTACGGTATAGACCATGATATCAGCTAAAGTTGGTACGCTGCGAAACAAACGCGTGGAGGAAAATTTCTATCGACGTTAAAATACAATAACTGATGATATACGAGAACAATAACAACGAAAAGGATACAGTCAAAATAAAGAGAAAAAAATATTTGAAGATATTCTCATTAGCCATTTGTTTTGATACGAAATGCTCGTGCTCATAATATCAACGAGAAAGGAAGATGACCTAAAATGCAACAAAGAAATTGTTTGAAAATTATAGTTTCTGGTCACTAAGCAGGTGAGGAATTTTAAACGCAGAATATAGATTAATAATGTAGTCAAACAGTTTGCTTCACATCTCAGTATATACGTCTTCATAGATTCTCAGACATCACGCACGGACAAACATACAAGCAGACATTACATACATACATACATACATACATACATACACACCAACACATACACACACACACACACACACAACACACACACACAAAACACACACCACACACCACACACACCCCACACACACATCACACAATTTAATAACATATATATATATATATATATATATATATATATATATATATATATATATATATATATTTTATATATATATATATAGAAAGAGAGAGAGAGAGAGAGAGAGAGAAAAAAAGGAAAAAAAAAAAAAATAATATTATAAATATAATAGGTAGTTATATATTATATATATTATATATATATATAATATATAATATAATATATATATATATATAATATATATATTATATTAATATAAATATATGGGGGGGGGGGTGGGGGGGGGGGGGGGGAAGGTTTTGATATATAAATATATATTATTATATATTTTATATATATATATATATATTTTATATACCCCCCCTAAATATATATATTAAAATTTTTATAAAATTTACATATATATATATATAATATATATATATATATAATATATTATATATAATTATATAAAATAAACATATATTTTTTTGTTTTTTGTTTTGTGGTGTGTGTGTGTGTGTGTGTGTGTGTGTGTGTGTGTGTGTGTGTGTGTGTGTGTGATACAAAAAAAAAAAAAAAAAAAAAAAAAAAAAAAGGAAAAGAAGAAAATGAAAGACGAGAATAGAAAGAAAATGGAAAGAAAATACGGGAAAATGAGAAAATGTAATGATGATGATGATGGTAATGATGATACTGATAGTAATGAGAAAAATAACGATAATAATGATGATAATGATAAAGCTAATAATACTAATACTACCACCACCACCACTACTACTACTACTACAAGTGCTGCTGGTACTACTATTACTGCTATTACTGCTACTACTACTACTACTACTACTACTAGTAATAACAACAATAATAATGGTAATGATAATGGTAATTATGAACTTAATAACAACAACAGCAACAACGATGATGATGATACTACTACTACTACTACTACTACTACTACTACTATACTTCCTACTACTATACTACAATTAATAATAATAGTAATAATAATAATAATAACAATAATAATAATAATAATAATAATAATAATAATAATAATAATAATAACGATACAAATTGCCAAAAACGATAATAATCATATCAATAACAACGATAATAATAATAATGATAATGAGGATGATAACGATAAATGAAAATTACATTTTGAATAAACTTACCTTGTATCCTGAAAAGAAAGTGAAAATATGGATGCAAATGTTTTATCCTGTAAGATACAGACTCACTTCTGTTAAAAATATTATTATTGTTTCAATCAGCAATATGCTATGGCCCATATTTTGCACGTCATTCATTAAATATTTTGTTTAATAGGACCTATTCCTGCAATCATTATTCAAGGAATATTTTAGATGTATTTTAGAATCAAGAACAGTTTGTATAAACCGTCTTTTTCTGTATATCAATTGATAATCTAATTTATATTCGATTCATGTTTCCTTATTCCGTTTTATACCAAGGATACAGATTATTTATCTAATTTATGAAAGTTTAGCATTTCGCCAGTGTACGCAGTATTAATAATCACTCTGTGATGATTCCAATTTCATTACCATCACTAGAACAACAAAAAAAAAAAAAAAAAAAACAAAAAAAAAAAAACAAAAAAAAAAAAAAAAAAAAAAAAAAAAAAAAAAAAAAATTTTATATATATAAAAAATAATTTTACCTTTTAAATCATTTTATTCAAAGAAAACGAAAACAGTTTATTTTTATTCATAGAAAACATAAAATTATGGGGAGGGACTTAGTTTTTTCTAACACAAAACATGAATATTTATATAGCCATTCAGTAACATGCTCTTCTTCTTTTAACGGTAGGTTCATGTCTGAGCCGCCGTGGTCACAGCATGATACTTAATTGTAGTTTTCATGTTGTGATGCTCTTGGAGTGAGTACGTGGTAGGGTCCCCAGTTCCTTTCCACATGCTTGTGACACTAAAAAAAAACAAAAAAACTAGCAATTATAATGTTATGCATAAGCACTGATTGCAGTAAGTAATAACAGATTTCTTGTAAACAGTTAATGCGCACAAGAGCATGGCCACGTAACAAATTTGAGGAAAAAAAACTAAAATAACTTTTTTCCAGGTGAAAGGGAACTGGGAAGGGTGAGATTGAACAATTTTGGGGTAAAGGGAGGAATGAGGGGGAAAAGGGGCCCGGGAAGGGGGCCCAAAAGGGGGGAAGGCGGCAACGACCGGTGTAGTTACGGGGGGGGGGGTTTGGCAAAACCCCCCCGGGTGCGGGTTTCTGGTCGGCCCGGGTCGGCAAAAAGGGGGCCCCAGGGGCCGCCCCCGGGTTTGGGGGGAAAACCCCGGTAACCCTCGGCCCCCCCCCCCCAGGGTGGACGGCCGGCCCCCGTCCCCCCCCCCCGACCGTCCCAACCCGGGGTACCCCCAAGGGGGCCGGGAGTTTTGGGCCCCCAAGAAATCGGGAATTTGCCGGGGGGGGAAAAAGAACCCTGCGGCTGGTCAGGCAAAGGGGGGCCCCCGGGGTGGAATTTTTTGGGGCCCCCGGATGGCCCCTTTTCCCACAAAGGCTTTAAACCCCGTGGGGAAACCCCCCCCGGGGAAGGGAGGGAAAACAAGGGGGTGGGGGCCGCCCGTCCGGGGGGGGAGGGGGGAAATTTCCCGGGGGGGGGTTGTTCCCCCGGGGGTTTTTTTTTTGGGGGCCCCAGCAGCTGCAAATTACGTCAAGCAGGCACACCCTGAGGCCTCAGGGGCGCTGGCGGGGGCCCTTGGATTTGGGGGTTTCCCTGAAGGCAACCAGGGGCTAGGGCCCGTGCCAGCCCCGCCGTGACCTCCGGGGCCCGGGAAAGGTAAAGGGAGAAAAAAGATTGAGGGAAAGGGGAGCCCCGGGAATTTTCCCAAAGGTTGTGGGGGCTGCGGAGAGGGAGGGCACAGACGTAGTCAGTGTCGGAGGGAGCGGAGAAAAAGTCCCCTCAAGGGGACGGTTTGATGCCCTTTCCCGCGCGCTGCAAGGACTGTGGAGGTATGGCACCATCCGAGCGCATTCCCAAAGGCTAAGGAAGGGACGGCGGGGAAAAGGGTGGAGAAGGGGGCCCAAACCCAGCCCCCCCGGGTTTCCCCCGGGCCCCGATTGGGTAAGCTGCCGTCGAACCACACGTGCAGGGGGGGCCCAAAAGATGGGAAGCCATGCCCTGACAGGACACTGGGGCTGAGAAGACCCTAGTGCGGGCCCGATATGTTGGCCCAATATGCAAAATTTCCCGACGCACCACAGAGACTGGTGGTGCACGGGGCATTGTGTGCAGCTCAAGGGACCATGGAGGCCGTATTGGGGTGGGGGCACGGTCAGCGGCAGCCCGGGGTATGTGGCCATCGGACGAGCATGCTTGGGCCTTTACTACCTGACGCAGGTAAGGCGGTGTCGACCTTTGGGGGAAGCGGTGAGGGTGCACGGGAAAATGTGCCTTGTTCCAGGGTGGCTGTGAGAGGTAGTTAGCTGAGCGACGACCTTTCCCCCAGGACAGAGGCTAGAAACCCGGTGTCGACGTCAAAAGTGATGCGGGAGTAGAGGGGGCCCCGTGGAGCCCCCCCAAAACCCGCAGTGGCTGATGGCGTACGGTTGGGGGGGGCCTTGTTGGGACAGGGGAGGGGTTTGTTACAGTGTTGGGAGCTAATCCCGATAAGGGCCCCGAAAGGGCCCGCTGGTGCAAAGCTGGGCACTTGTGGGGGAAGGGGTACAACATAGGGACAGAGTGTGGTTTCATAAACCCCCGTCGGAAGCGGGGCTCTCGCCGAAGTACAGAGCCCCCCGGGGGGGGGCCATAAACGGTGGAGAGCCCCCCTTTATTACCCATCGAATTTGCCGAGGGCGAAAACGACCATCTGTTGTCCACGTGGACCGGGCGGGCGTTACCATGGGCCAGGGAAATACTCCTGGGGCCAGGGAAAAAAAAAGTGACTTAGCCCAGTAGCGGCGTGGGGGACTGGCAGCGTGACGAGATAGGACGAGCATTTTGGGCGGGGGGGGCGAGAGCAGATGCAATGGGACCTGAGCCCGGCTTGGGACAGGAGATACCCCTTGGGGCCCTGAATCTACCGCCGCCCCCCAAATCCTCCGAGAGACCCCAGCGAGAGCGAAGAAAGCGCGCTGGGTGAAAGATTTTTTTGGGTTTTTGAGAAGATTTTTTTTAAATTTTAGTGTTGTTTTAGGGTTAGATGTCAGAGCAGAGGGTCGTCTGCTTTAAGGGGGGGGTAGTGCTACGCCTGGGTCTTTGTCTCTGTGCGAAAAATTGTTTACATGAAAGGGGCCTGGGGAAACATGTCGCAGCGGCTGGAGCGGAGGAGCGGAGGAACAAGCCCGGGGGACGGGGTTTTGGGGGCTGCTCCCGTGAAAACCTTTTGTGTGCCCCTTTTGACCGAAATGTTTTGTTGCCCCGTTTGGTGTATCTTTCGTGTGGGATGCGGTTTTCCCCCGTATTGGCCCAAGAAAAAGGGAGGGTAAAAACTTGTGTAAAAAAGGAAAGACTTCATTTTGGTTTACTTCGGCCCTGCCTCGCCCCTTGGCGTTTTCCCCCCTGGGGTTCTGGGACGCTTGGTGTTCGGGGCCTTTTTAGCGTTCGTGTTACCCCGGGATAAAAAGCCGGCCAGCCCGCCTTTGTTTTGGGGCAGAGAGAGAGGCGACCGGCTAACAAAAAAATAAAATTTTTTATTTTTAATTAAAAATAGTAATAGCGTAAAATTTTTAAATAAAACAAAAAAAAAAAAAAAAAAAAAAAAAAATAAAAAAAATTTTAAAAATTTTTATAAAAAAAATAATAAAAAATAAAAAAAAAAAAAATAATAATAATAACAAGAACAACAAAACATAAAAAAATAATGATAATTATAGGGTTAAAATATAAACAAATAATGATAATAATGAAAATTAATATGATAATAAATAAAACAATATAAAATAAAATATATAATAATAAATTAAAAAAATTAAAAATTAACCAATTTTTAAATAAATAAAAAAAAACCATAAAAAAACAAAATAATTATTTTTAATAAAAAAAATAGGATTTTATAATAAAGAAAAAAAGTTTGAAATATAATAATAGAAGTAAAAAAATTAATATATTTTAAATTAAAAAATAAATAAAAATTTCAATAAAAAAATTGTTTAAAAATACTGAAATGTAATATAAAATTAATATAATAATATAATTTAAAAAGATATATGAATATGTTTAAAAAAACAACATTATCAGATACCGTATAAGTAAATTAAGAAATAATAAAATGAAGTTTAAGAATAAAATAAAAAAAAAATTATTAAAAAAATATAATATTATTTTTTTATATAATGAATGATTAAATAAAATGAAAATTAAAATAAGAAGAATAAAAAAATAATATAGATAATAATATTAATAAAAAAAAAAAATAAAATTAAATATAATAAAAAAATAACAAAATAATTAATATAGTAAAAAAAATAAATGATAATTTTTAATTTAAACTTCAAAAATAATTTCCTTTGTTTTTTTGTTTAAATATTCTTTTTTTTTCTTACTATAAAAATACCCTTTTAAATTAAATAAGAAGAAAATAAAAGGGAAATGAAAATTTTAAAATAAATATTTTAAAATAAAAAAAAAAAAACGTAATTATAATAAAAAAAATAATAAAAAATAAATAAAGAGAGTAAATAAAATAATAAAATAAAAAAAATAAAAAATGGGAAAAAAAAAATGGAAAAAAAAAAAAATGTTTAAAAACAAAACAAATTAAAATGTTTCTTTTAAAAATTTAAAAGGGAAAAGAAATAATAAAAATTATAAAAAATACCAATTTTTTTACTTTGAAAAATTAACCCTTTTTTTTTTAAAAAGGGCCCGGGAAAAAAAAAGCCCCTTAAGAAAAAAAGGGGTTTTCCCCCTTTAAAGGTGGAAAATAAAAAAAAACGCCCATTTTAAAAGGGAAAGGGTGTTTTTTGTAAAAAAAGGACGGGGAATATTTTTTTTCCATTTTTGTCTTAATTTTTTTGGTAGAACCCCGGTTTCCCGGGAAAACCCCCAAATGAAAAATTTTTTTAAGGGAGGGGGAAATTTTTGGTTTCGGCCCTTCGGGTTTTTTTTGGGTTTTTGTTTTTTTTTTATTTGGTTTTTGGGGTTTTTGGGAAGGGAAAAATTTTGGGAGGTTTTGGGAACCTTTATTGCCCCAAAGGAAAAAAATTTAAAAAATTTTTTAATTTTCAGTTTTTTTTTGGGGGGGGTTGGAAAAAATTTAACTAAAAATTTTAAAAAAAGGGGGAAAAAACTGAATTTCCCATTAAAAAAACCCGCCGGTTTAAATTTGGAAAAATAAAAACGCTGGATATTTGGAATTTAAAAAAATTAACCAAAAAGTGGCCGGGAAAAAAAAATAATAAAATTAAAATATAAAAAAAAAAAAAAAAATTTTTGTGACAGGCAATTCGTTTTTAACCCAAAAAAATTTTTTCTTTTTTTTGCATTAAAAACTCGAAACCCCTTTAAAAAAATTTTTTAAAAATTTGGTGATTTTTTTAAAAAAGGGGACGGGGAAAAGGGAAGTTTTGGCTTGGGAAAAGGGATTTCCTAAGGGAATCAAAATAATTTTTTTTTCTTTTTAAGAATAAATTTTGTTTCTTGTTTTGAGTTTTTTTTTTTTGGGAATAAAAAGGAAAAACATGTTAATCCAAAAAATTTTCTGTTAAAAAAAAATTTTTTTTGGGGTTTTTAACTTATTTTAACGGGGGAAATTTTCGGGTTTTTTTTTTTATATTCCTTTTTCTGTTTAAATTTTTTTTTTTTCATTATAATTTTCATTGGAAAAAATTTTTAATGTTGATTTTTAATTTTGGGGTTAATTAAACCTTTTTTTTTTGGGTTTTCATTTTTTTTTAGTTGTTTAAATTTTTTTTTTGGACTTTTTTTTTTTTTTGGGGGAAAGGGGTTTGGGTGTCAAAAATCACTTGAATTTATTGAAAGGGTTTTTGGGGAAATGTACTGTGATTTTTTATAATCTCTACAGTATAACAATAACGACAGTGAGTGTAATAGTTACGATGAAATACTTTCTTGCAATGATTGCATTAATCTATATCTATTTATCTTAAAACCCCAACTTGCCGTGGCCTTCGTGCCTGTTGGTGCTACGGCAAAGCTAATAAAAAACTTACTTATATTAGGAAAAGGGAAAATTGGATTTTTTTCCCCAAATTTAACGTGAATTGCGAAGGGGAAAACTCTCCTTTCGGGTATACATGGTGAAGGTTTTTAGGCCTGTGCGCATGTGTGCATCTAGAACAGACGTATGAAAAGCATTAAATGGCACTAGTGTGTGAGATGATCTGTGAAAAGTAAAATCAAGCCCGAAACAGGTAAACTAACTACGTACGGCAAGATGAGCTTGTTAAAATCCGTGGTGATTTTATCATAAACGAGGAATCTAAATAATCTCTCTTATCCTTGAGTATAAGTGATGGAAGTTTGTTGGCCTTTGCTTGAGTACATGAATTATACATACATAGATGAAATATACATAGATTATAAATACATCGATAAAATATAATAGGATTTTAAAATAATATAAATAAAATAAAATTTTACGTGCAATTTAAAATATACAAAATTATCATACATAGAAAGAATACCTAATTTTTACCTAGAAATATTCACATTTTTTGAAAAAAAATTAACATAAAAATTTTTAAAAATTTTTTAAAAAAAATAAAAAAATTTCCATAATAAATATAAAAAAATTTTAAACAATAAAAAATATAAAAATAAATAAATTAAAATAAAAGAGAAAACCTATTCCAAATACTTTGAAAATTTTTTATAAAATTTATAGGCCCACAAGGATTTTTCCCTTTTCTAGGATTTAAGGTGAATCTGTAATAAATATCTTTGTTAGTTACTGCTAGCTAAATAAATATGCAATTCAAGGGCTTTTGTATAATTTATTAGAAATAGTAAGATTATATATGTGTGTGTGTTGTGGGGGTTTTTGTGTGTGGGTGTGTGTGTGTGTGGGGTGTGGGGGGTGTGTGTGTGTTTTGGTGTGTGTGTGTGTTGGTGGTGGTGTGTTTTCTATTTTAAACAGTTTTGTCCTTTGATATTTGAAACACCTTTTTGAGTGAAGGAAATATTTCTTTTGTATATTGAGTATAATTATTGTTGGAAGTATTAGGCCCTAGTTTTGTATAATATGTTTTACCTTCTCTAAAGTTATTAGTTTTTTTTTGCAACAAGCATCATCATCCTGCGATCATAAGTAATCTTCTGCCTTATCTTTGTTTAAGAAGAAGAAAAGAGTTTTTAATTGAGGATAACTTAGACCATATTTGGACATGTGTATAGACACGCTCACATCCACACCCACATCCACACCTATACCCTCATCCACATCCACATCCATACCCCATCCCACCCAAATTTTTTTAATTATACCACTCAACACCACCCATAAGGAACTACTCATTATCACAATAATGACCACTGTGTATAGTTTGTAGTCATAGTACTGAAGTCATGTAGACCATAGAAATTAGTTAACAGTGTTTGTCATTTGAATTTGCAATAACAAGACATAGAAAAAAAAATTCCCTTTTTTTTTGGGAAAAATTCCCTAAAAGCATGAAGACTATAACTGTTATCTTTATAGCTAAGCTCTAATTTTGTTTTTGTTTTTATTTTATTGCTTTGATTTGCATGTAGGGTAGAAAATACATTGATATAAATACTGAAGTATGGCATTCTTTCTGACACTAATACATTTTTCAGGGTGTCATTTTTAGTGCCTAGAGGAAGGAAAAAAAGGCCTTAACAATGGCTTCCGGGGGAGGTCCAGAGTGGAAGGAATGGATTCCCCTGACTCCACTCCTAGACCAACTCCCGCAGCAGTTCCAGCGGGGGTTGGCAACGTCAGACCTTCAGCTCACTTGCTTGGCCCTCCTTGCCACAGCATCTTGTGTTGGGGACTAATGTAGGCCTGGTGTATTTGGCCACCCCCTTCTCTTAAATTTAATTGGGGTCAAATGTGAGGTAAGAATAAGGTATTCATTGTCTGTGGAGTATATGCACAAGAGGCTTAGAGCTATGTAAAAGTGTTTGTTTGGTTTTGCTATCTTCTTTGTATGTCTTTTTTGCCGTCTGATTGTGAATGGTTCTTGTAATTGCTAGCTTCTTTCATTGTTGGTCCAGTTGTTGTTGTAGAAATGAGGTATAGACTCAAAAAATTTTATTTTTCAGAATCCATTATCACCAATATCAAGTGTAGTGGAGTTATTTGGGGGTACATGTTTGCAGCGGGAGCTCTTGATGGCACTATTACCATTTTCCAGTTACCAAGAGTGGCAAATGTACAGGGTATTAACCCATCAAGTAAGAAAATCCATTGTAATCCTAAGTTGATAATCTGAACATGACTTATTACAAATAGTTATACTAAAATTCTCCAGTAGTGTAGCAGTAGTCTCAGCTGATGTGAAGTTGATTATTTCCTCTTTTAGATGCTGGCATTCTTGGTTCAAAGGGAATATCTGCAGTACAGCCAACTGTGAAACGCTTTACCGTTGGAAGTATCCACAGTTCAAGAGTGACGAGCTTGACATGGAGCAGAAATGGCATGCGATTGTTTTCTGGTGATACGCATGGTGTTGTGTCGGTGATTGACATTAATTACCAAACAAATGAGTGTACTGCCAGGGAATTATTGAAAGAAAAAAGTAGTATCACTCAGTTGTCATACTCCTATCAGCAGTTAGCTGTATCCACCCTAGAGAGAGCCCTGATTTATAACGTAACACAAGGCAGTGTGCAGCAGGTAGGCTTGAAGCCCAGAAAACACCCAGGCTTGTTTGGATGTGTGTGGTCTCCTACAGTCTCAAGTGCAGACACTGTTCTTTATACCTCAAGACCTGGGTTACGCCTCTGGTCAGCCAATAGTCATGGCGAAGTCATGCATACACACATAATCAAGGAATTGCCTGATGCGGCTCAGATGCAGCTTTTAAACCCTAGCCTGGAAAAGCCTAGGAAGGCGAAAGATTTTCATTTGGCATATTGTTCACACTTGGAACATCTCACATTGTTACTTATAATCCAAACTGGTTGTTGTGTTTAGACACAAAAATTTAAAAAAAGATCAAGCTACAGTGGACAGTTCAGACACATAAGTGGAGTTACTGTGTCTGAAAAGGAAATATTTGTGCTAGAAGGGTCAAGAAATATCAGCTGTATCAGCATTGAGAAACCTAATATAGGTGAGAAAGGGAAACCATTAAATCAGAAAACTTCTCTTTTTCCTGATACCCAGAACCTTTTGGGTATTAAGTCAAAAATCATGACACAAGGTTCAGGTTTCCTTGACCAAATTGCTCGCATGAGCAGCAGCGTTGCTGCAAAAGTTCAGGAACATGCTACTCCGACTATTGTGACCGGCCAAAATGGCAAGTGGCCAGCATCACCAGATTATGATAGTCCTCAGCTAGATCCAGTTCAGCACAGGGTACTTCTCTAAAACCCGCGAACAATTTTCCCCTCCTCCTTGAACATCGGCCCCCGCAGGCAGGAGCTTTGGCCCCCCAGAGGTCTTCCTCTTCTGGAATGATACAGGAACCACAACAACACTCCTACTCCCCAAGTCTGATACCTCCCAGGATGGTTCAGTCGGTCAGCAGTTTCTTCCCATCTCTTATCTCTTCCCAGTCCTTGGTCAAGACTTTTGGCAAAACTCCTCACGATGATGTACCCGTGCCGGGGAAGTACTAGTAAATATAATTGTTTTATTGGTTAAAAATATAGTTAGTCTATGAGTAATGTCCAGCTCATTTATTACAGCAGGCCTGATGCAATATAAGCAAACAGTGTGTGTGAGCTGGATGACAGTGTGCATTCCCTTTTTATAGTGACTAATCTATTTTGAAATTCTACTGATTATTTTATTCAGGGGGAAGCAGCACTTTCTGTTTTTAAAATTTATAGCTTTAGTTGACATATTTTTAGAAGTGTAAATAATTTTCGTATAAAAAAGCAAAACAATTAAATCATATAAAACACTAGGTGTGACCTTCAAAAGTATGGTCGGCATGTTCAATACTACAGGTGAATCATTAATGATAGTTATACTTATCTAGAGGTATTAGAGTCTACAGAAAGTTTAATGATTTTGTATTCAAAAATGATATTTATGGAATACAAAATCAAGTGTGAATTATTTAAACCCATTACCACTGGGAATGGCATGTACATACAACCATGTCCACTGTAATTTCAGTTCTTAATTTTGTTTTTAAAGATGGTTTCCAAAAAACTTATCACCAAGGGGGCTATTACTGCCTTCCCATTCACCTTTTTATCCTTTTTTGATTTTAGAAATATTTTAAATTTTAGTGTTAGTCTGTAGATAGCTTTACAGTAATCATAATATCAGTAATGATAATAACAGTATCGATATTAACAGTATTAGTACTGTAGATAGCTTTACAGTAATCATAATATCAGTAATGATAATAACAGTATCGATATTAACAGTATTAGAAAAAAAAAATCCTGGAACTTCAAGAAAGGGGAAAAATCGGGTGAGGTCATGTAGGCTTACTAATTGACTCCTCATTAGCTGAGCACATGTGGAATCATTATGTAAAGGGGCTTTAGTTGATTGAGGGAAAAGTGTTATGTATAAACTAAATGGTTTTTTATTTAATTTACGAAAAAAGACATTAGATCAAGTTATGTAGTTTAGTTAGTCATCCCTATGCTTTTACATTATGTGGGAACAGTAGTCAGTTTTAAATATTTTTCATACTCCACATGTTTAGTGGAAGATAGCTTAGTACTATGTGTAGCAACTTTTATGTAAAACCATTACATAAAAGAGAGATACCATAATTTGACATAGTAAAGTATGACATACTCTATATTTATATATCAAAATGTACCTTAGCATAAAAGTTTATTTTAATATAACCATCTCCATTATGTTGACCAGCTTGGGCAATGATTATCAAAAGAATCGTATCCATTAGCCAATGCACCTAATGTCATGTATGTTTTTATAAATTCTAGAATGTATATTAAGAGAGGATGTGATGTAATATATTGACAGTCCATCTTTTATTTATTTTCTGTGTACAATAATCTTGTCCTTCCACCTATGTATCAGGGAGAGTGTGAAGTTCTTGGGGATCTGGAGGAGATTGTCACAAGCTATCAGATTGTTGCTCAAGAGGGAGCAGACGCTGAACCCTTAGTTATGAGAGACAAGTCAAAGAAAAAAAGCAAGAGAAGATATGGTAAGATATTGTGTTCATAGTTTCTTGTCTTAGACATGGGTGAACATAAGATTGGTGGATTTGGTAGTAATGTTATATTGTTATGGTATATAGTGTTTTCTCTGTATACCTATAAACATTTTGGACTATTCTTTGTGAACTTAAGATTCGTGAAATTGAATTTAGCAATGTAATTACTAGTTCTGTTATCCTTTTTGTCATTTAGAAAGGTTATTTTAGATGATGGTTATATGCAAGATAACTTCCTGTGTGTAATAATAATGAATTGTACTTACCCTGTTATTGCTGTGCAAATAGTCTTTATATTTTTTAGAGCAAAATCATGTAGAAATTCAATATTATTTAAAAAGAGAGGTATATTATATGCTTATATTATGCATGATGCATAAGTAATACTGTAGTATAGGTATTTAATTTTTTTAAAATTAGATTAATCTATATGGATGTCATCAGTCTCCCTCGTTGTTGCTTTTATTTCCTTTTCTTTTCTTTCATAGATGCAACACCATCACCAGATACCATGAGCATTAACAGCTACAGATCCACACAGTCAGATGTGAGTGATGCTACTAGCAGTGAACTTCCTTCCAGTCCTTCAACGGCTCTTTCTCACAGCTCTGTCTCTCCATCTCATCGAGCAACCCCACAGGATTTGTCAACTACACTCACTGAGTGCAGCAACTTACAAGCAGTGGAAGATAATGGGGAAGAAAGAGCAGAAGTTGATGGTGGCAGTAGGGAGTGTAGAGACGCTAAAGATCATGCTCAGACTTCAGAAGATGAGCAGGAACTTGGTGCAGAAGGAAGCAGTGACAAAGGAGAGAGTAACAGTCGTGATACTGAATTCGATTTAAAGAGTGTAGATAACAGAACATATGAAGACTTCAAATCTAACATAGAACAAAAGGAAAGTTTGTTAGCAGAGATTCTTAATCTTGGGTGCCTGAAGATGGACCATGAGAGTGCAAACAAAGGGGAAAAAAAACTGTTTGAGACTGAGAGTCGCCATGGGATTGATAGGGAGCTTAGCTTTGAAAGTGGAGGATGCTCAACCCCAAGCACCGTGAAGGAACAATCCCCAGTACCAGATGGACCAGTGTATGAAGATTTTTTTGCTCAGTTCTATTCAGAAAATAGTTTTAGTTCTTTTGAGAGTGGACCAGATTCATCTAGTCAGAAAGTACATGATTCCAATGTAGAAAACAATTTTGATGGAAATTCACTAGGCAGCAATGATGGAGGAGAAAGAATTGAGAGTAACACCAGTGAGGATCGGCTGAGTTGTTTGAGCTATGGCCCTCCTTCAGGGAGTAGTCATGTGTCTCTTCCTGGAAATAGGTTCCATACTGAAAGCCAAGAAAATGGTACAAATGAACCTAGAACTATGATAACAGTGACAGACTCATCAGAAGTGGCAGATATAAGTTGGTCATACTCAACAGTGGAATTTCAAGATAATCATGAGTATGAAAATGAGGAAATGACAGGTGGTTGGATAAAACAGAAAATTCCAAGCAGTGTGTTCAGTTTGAGTGTCTCTGAGAATACAATAACTTTCCTGGATGATTGTGGTTGTTTGTACTTTAAAAATGTTAGTAATGATTCGAGTAGTCAGGCTTGGAGAAAGGTAAAGTTGACTTCTAAAGTAACAGATATATCGCTCTCTCCAAATAATTCTGTTCTTTGGATACGTTCTGATGGCCATGCATATGCTGTTGGATCTCCAGCCCTAGAAGTGGTTTCACCTACCAAGATGTCATTAGCAGCTCGTAATGTGAAGCAGATGAGCATCGACGATGAATTGGCTTGGTACATACGAGAGGAAGGACAGGTGAGTGGAGACAGCAAACATAAGATGTGTGATGTGTTTAGCGTGATAGTTATTAGTCTATATTATCCAAAAAAGGTCAATTTTGCCATTAAATTATGTATGGTTTGAATGAAATTGCTTAAATCAGCATCATACTTTTGGCTGTTAATTGTAGCTTTCTGATGATGTCCAGTCTTTGCAGTGAAAGGATGACCTTTACAAATGGCCCTTTTTTTTTTTCCTTAATGGAGTTGAAGATGCTTTTCCATTAGCTATATCTATCTCTGGAATTATATGCAGGTCAGGGATTGTCACCTTTTTGGCCAGACCTAGGCCAACACTCTAGGGAAATAAGGAAGCCACAGATTTCTCTTTTATTGGGAGAAGATAGGAGGGCATTGAAGATTTATAGTGTATGATCTTAGATAGCTATTGAATATTTTTAAGAAGATAGATATTTATATTGAATGTTTGTATTATTATGATAATTTTTTTTATTTTTGTAAATATTCTCTTGCAAAACCAGTAGGCCAAAAAGAAAGATATAAGAAGGAAATATGGAGAAGGCTATTTCACTTCATGCTACTCATTTTTTTGAAGCTAGTATGAACACACTTCACTCATGGAAATTTAGGCTGACTCATGATTAGTGGAACCTTGGCTTTGAAGACGATTTGGTCTGATTGACTGTAGTTAAATTTCAGTGATTTACTAATTTTATGAAGCCTGTTTATTAGTCCACCATTTATGTTTTACATGAATGTGGCTTGTACATTTTGCAGGTAAATAGATATGAATAATGAATGTGTCTCAAAATAGAAAAAGAGAATGTATTTTCTCAGATTTTAGGTCTTTGTTACTTTGTGGTATTTATTTCGTCATAGTTTTCAAATTCAAGGGTCCATGTTTGCCAGAACTAAATATGTACATCGTAACTGCTTTGCACCTGAATTTCTCCATACTACTTCTGTTGCCTCCTTGAGATACTATCACCAGTTCATTTCTTTTTCGGTTTGTGCAAAGTGCATCTAAATGAGGATAAAAGATAATTGACTTATTCAATAAGACTTATATCATTGAAGAATGTCTCACAAATTATATCTGACATCAGACAGTATGGTTCTGTGTCAAAGTATGATGCATACAAAAAGATTCATTATACACTGCTTCACTGGTATAGTCACAGTATTAAAACATTAGATAGGATTAGTGGTTGCATCATTCATAGTAAAATGCATTGTGTGGCATCTTTATACAGGATCAAGACTGTCCAGATATGCATTTTGAACACAAAGATACAATGCAAACACTCACATCAGATTCCCCTAACACTAACATGATTTTATTTACATGTATGAAAATAGAGGGTACTCATCTAACTGTAAAAACATTACATAGCTATATTATCAATTAATTTATCGTTAACCCTACTCCTTTCCTTTGTGGTTTTTCTTCTTCTTAATTGTTTTCCTGTATAAGTTTTGAGACTGAGAATATTATTTATTGTTTATTATTTCTGAACCACAGTATGAATCAGTGATCCTCAGATCTCCTAAGGATTAGTTTTTGTTCTGTTATATGTATTTTTTATATGTGCTTATGTGTGGTATTGTAACTCCTGCCTTGCATAATATGTTAACTAGTTTACACTGGTGCTAAATACATTTAGCCTAACTAAACTAATAGTAATCATTGAATGCTGAATATTCTGATCTACATGAAATTCTCTGTTTGTTGGCATTGTTTGGCTGAAGTTATACTGTCCAAAAGAGATTAAAAGAATACTGTTCATATCCCAGTTTAATAATTGTTATTTTTGTTAAGAAATATGCTGTAATATTAAATTTTTCTGTAAATTTGAGGAAACTAATAATTATGTATGTGATATTTTCATTTATAGAGAACATCCAAGGTACTAAAAATAGGGTTTTTGCAATATGAAAAAGTATTGTGCAGCCTTTATTAATGCGCAAAGATAGGTGCATGTGAAATCTAGTTGTCATTTTCTAACAATTTTGTTTGACAGGTTTGTGTGCAGCTGGGACTGAGCAGCCGAAGTCCATGTGGTGTCGAATACACCATATCATGTAAGGAGTTCCAGCTGGTCAAAGTTGTTTGTCATGCAAGAGTGGTGTGGGGGCTGACTGAGAGAGGACAGGTGGCCTTCAGGTGTGTTATGAATGTTTTTTCTGTGTATTTGTTTGATTTATTAGTTAGTTAAGGATGAAGAGATGATGTTTTTGTGATATATTTGTTGATAGAAGAATTGGAAGATGGAATTTCTATTTGACAATGTTTTGTTAGGCGTTCTTCAGCTTGGGAATTATACATTTAGTTGTTCAGATTAGCATGGTCTTTTTATGAGTTACAGTAGATATGCTCATTGTGTTTTTTTGTCTCTTATCATCATGTCACATTTGAATAGATATACTGAATTTATTACATTTATTTTATAAGACTATAATTAATTTGTACACATTCATGCAAAAAATAATGAAAAACTATTGTTATTTTTATTTTTTTTGTTTGTACTTTTGTATAATTTTACTTTTTTTATGATGCTCATGGAGGTTGAGTTTCAAATATTGGTCTGCATATTTATTCTGCTTGTACATTTTTTTCCTTATTTTATTATGAAGTGCTCAGTGGTGGATACTAGGCCTAAACTTTTTTCTTTTACCCTTTTTATTTTCTAGATAATCTTTCAGTGAGCCACCCTTATTTCTCCTCCTCCCCCTTTGGTTAATTATACCAGAGATCACAACTTCAAGCTTGGTTTAGAGATGTGGGTTAAAGGTTGTTTTCAGTTAAGTACAATTGTTTAGTCCTTTTCTTTAGTACTAGCTGCTCAGAGGAGACTGTTCTGCTGGTGAAGTATTCTTTTTAAGTCTTCATTGTTCTTGGTTACTTTTCGAATGATGTAAGTTCTAGCAGGAACCACATTAGTGTCTTCGTGGCTCCTGCAAGGACCATCTTGAGGGACTGCAAGAATTGAAAAGAGATTTATAGATTAAGTTCATGCAAAATATGAATGGATAGTATTGCATGCCTCTAGTAACCATGCATGTTATTGTTATTACCCCATTGGTGCTGGGCATCCTGACCCTTCCCATAATCATGCTTATTTTCAGATTTTGGATGGAAAAAAGTAATGAAATTAATCATATAAAAGTCGGTGAATTACTCATGAATATAATGTATCAAAAATGTATACTTACCATCTGCTGCTCTTGTACAGGTTGCAGTATAGTGAGTATTATCTAGAATTGTGATTGAAACCATTGTGGAAATACATTGGAGTAGTAGGCATCACAAAGGACATAATAGATGATAGTAAGATATATATTTTTTCTTTTTTATTCAGGAAAACTAACATTTTCTAGTAATTATCAACTTTTTAGTTTTGATGCAGATCAATGACCAACTTTAATGGTTATTATGTATGGAGAATTCCTAATTCATAAAGGATGGGTGACTTTCCAATTTTACAAGCATGGGATGGATATATTTTGAAAAAACTTGTTATGAAATTAATGTGAATGTGGATGAAAGTAGCTGATTTTTTTTTTTTTTTACACTGAACAGTGGTGAGTGATGATTGAGGGAAACAGCTGCTCCTAGTAGCTGGCAGTTGAGAGCAGAGAGGCAGAGAATTTAGTTGTTTTTATTTATTCATAACAGCAGAGTTTATTTGTTATCATAATCATGATTATCACTTTCATCAACATCATCATCATCTTTAGTTTTTTTTTTATCATTCAGAATGAGTGTAACTGATAACTTTCCATGGGGTGGTCATTGGCTGATTTGGCTGCTAGGCCTATAGAGTACAGGCATACTGATTGCTTCTGAAGGGATGGGGAGACTATAGGGGGATGCGCTTCTGCCATATCTTCCATTTTTTTCATGTTACTGGCCCCTTAATTAGGAATGCTTTCTAAAATGTCACCCTGCTTTTCTGAAACATAGGGTTTTTCATAAATAGATGTTAACCCCTTCGATCCGGATGATGTGACTATTGTGTCATTAAAAAAATTTGCTTGAGGGACAGATGATGTGAACATGCCATCATGAGAAAATTTAGCTGTGGGGGCCAGGTGGCATGAACTTGCCATTGTGAGTGATTTAGCAGAAGACCGGAATGGTGGGAAAAACATGCTACAAGTGTACAAACCTTTTGTAAATTAGAAAGGGGCTTTTGCACTATTTCCATTGATAAATTAGTATGGAATCTAGTGTCTGTGAGGCATGACTGGAACAGTGCTGGCACCAAGGAGGATGACATTTTCATACTCAGAATCCTATTCCTGGCTGCTGTGATTAACAGCTCACAACTGTTTGTGTACGCCCAGCCTACAAGCCATGCACCCGACAGGATGGCTGCTCACGTAAGCCTAATGCCCATATTTTGGGCCATTTGATTGCTGAGAAGCACCAGGATCTTAATGGTTAAAACACAGATGCAGACATTGAACACAGATGCAGATATTGTAAAAATGTGATTATGGTAGAGACTGCCCATGATTTTGTTCTTGTTAAAGTGATTATTTGGAAATAGAAGAGCAGATTCAAAAAATCTTTTGAAGTGATTTTATTAGTGAATACTAATGAACTTCTGTGTGGGTTTATATTTTTACAAGTATCTCTGAGAGCTGCTTCAAGGAATATTCAAAGGAGTGTGCCAGATAAACAGATTTTTTTTTTCTGTCTGTGTCAGTAATTAATAATGATTCTCACTGGCATGTGATATCCTTCATGAGAAGAGAAGGAATGATCATGGGGAAGTAAATTTATAAATATCACATTGCCTGGTTGGTTAAAATCATACTTTTCTCCATTATTTCTAAAAGGCTGCTGAGCACGAAACATTCCTGCTGAAATCTTCTCAACTATTAATAGTATATCATAATTTTACAGAATAGGAGTGAGTACCCAGTCCCCAATGGGACATGAATGGGGCCTGATGAAGAGCCAAGGACTGAAGGTCAAGGATCTTGCACTGGGACCTGGCAATTGGGGCTGGATTGTAGACACGCATGGCAAGGTCTATTTCCGGGCTGGTGTCTGTGCTGAAAATCCTCAGGGAAGGGATGCAAAGTGGTGGCAGGTAAGGCAGAAAGGCAGCTAGCTCCAGTATTTTAATTCTTGCAGTTCTGTACTGCTATTGACAAAGAAAGTGAGAAAGATAGCAGGAAAAAACTAAATAACAAAGAAAATTGTCTAGAGTGTTGATATCTTTCTTTTCCCTTTAACACATGTCTTAGGTTATGTGAAGACTATTTTGACTATCTAAAGTTTGGACTTTGGCAGGTTGCTACAAGTGACTACATGATGGAACAAACCAGTGAACTAGGATCTGCTATGATAAGTTTGTCTTCAAAAGGAATCTATTTAGCAGAGAGAGGGAAGAACTATGTATACAACCATAGTACAGATGTGAGAGGTAAATAGCAATTTAGATAATACAGATATTATTATATTATTAGCTTTGATGTAACATATTTGCTGTGATAAAAGGAGAAAAGAAAGTGAATATCCCATACATTTTTTATAATATCTAATTTCTGTGCATTGCAGGTCATGTTTGGAATGTATTTAGTAAAGAAGTTTGGTCAACTGTATGTGCAGAAGGTGTTTACATGGATCAGGGTGCTATCTGCTGCCTGTCCCCAAAGGGGCAGCTCTTCATTGTCAACCCCAACACTTCTAATTACGTGGTATATTTTGGGTTTATTTGCTTCTACTGTGTTTATCCCTAATGGTGATAGTGATTCATTTGTTTTACTGAAACCCAGTGGAATATTGTTGGTAGAATATTTGTAGGTGGAAATAGCAGATGATCTGCCCTGATTATGAGCTATGGGTTGAATTTTTTGCCCAGCATACTTTGTCAGAGATTAGAGTACGTTCAAGTTTTCAGTAAGATTCACTTTCCTAAATGAAAGGTCATTTATACTGGACACCATCCTACATTTTTTCTTTTTAGTGAGAATATATGTACTTGAAGTATTTCACAACTTTGCTCAAAGTCTTTAGTTTCAGTCCTCTGATATAAGTATGGATGTATAAAAATAGTTGCATAAAAATAGACAATTGAGTTGAGAATCACATGCAATGGATTTTTTTCAGGTTTATTATATTCCTTGGGTAATCATGTCTGCATGTTATGTTATAAAATATTCATGGTTATGGCTCATTAAAACCATTGATGATCATCTTCAGCCTCTAGATGTGGCAGACACTGAATGTGTAGTCAGTGTAGCACAGCGACCAGAAGCTATATGGGTCCTGACTGCCGCTGGGGATATTTTCATCAGAGTTGGACTTTCTGCAAATTCTCTTCATGGCTCACACTGGGAACAGCTGGATTTGCATCAGATTGGTATGGAAGAAATATATATATATATATATATATATACATATATATACATATATATACATATATATACATATATATACATATATATACATGTATATACATGTATATATGTATATATGTATATATGTATATATGTATATATGTATAT
>NC_051421.1:27038081-27045581 GCF_015228065.2 Penaeus monodon | reverse complement strand
AACTGGTTCAGTGAGTCTTGAAATGACTCCCTATACGTCTACCCACGCTGACCTGTTCCTGCCTGCACGGAGCCACTCATTTTTTTTATGCTGATACTGAGAGACGGAAAAAGTGGTCTTGCTGTGTGAAAGCTTTTTCAGTTTCTTGCATTAACTTGTCTAGAAACTGGCACTCCCTTAGCGACGCCCGTGCCTTGCACCGACGCTTTTCATTTTTATTAGCAAAGTAGTCACCATCTTAAAAAAATAGCATGGTTTAAATCTCCACACAAGATCACTGACTGTCACGCTTCCCTTCCCATTTGGACATTCTACCCTTATTTTCTCAAAATTAACGATCCATACTGACTTACGGCTATGCTTTCTTAACTACAATCACCAGGGAGGGTATGTCCTACGCCCCAAACCCGATCCTCCTAGCCACGCATAAATCCAACCTTCTAGCATGTTCTACAGCCACCCTTTCCCTTCCCCTGTGTGTGTTTCTCGTGCCCATAAAACCGGTATCGCGACATGCACTTTCCTCGCCAGCCTCTCGGGAACTCGGACCCGCTGCTGGACCGAGGCGGATTTCGGCGCCACGGAAATTTCTGAAAGTCTTCGTCGGTCGCCTGGGTACGCGCGCTCGCTCTCTCTGGCTCGTTCTTTCTCTTGCTCTCTTTTTCTTTTGCTCTCTTTCTCTTCTTCTTTTGCTCTCTTTCTCTTTTCCTTTTGCTCTCTTTCTCTCTGTCTTGTTCTTTCTTTCCCTGTGTCTCTTTATGTTTTTTGTTCTTTCTCTTTCTGTGTCACTTTCTTTCTTTTGTTCTTTCTCTTCTCATCCTTCCCCCCATTCTCTCTTGCATTAAAATATATGTAGCGGATGACAGAATTTAAAATATTTAAGAGATAGAGATAAATAAAGGCAAAAGTTAAAACGGCACAGTGGGAGAAAGAGAGAGTTAATGATCATGGCAAAAACAAAAAAGACCAGAGACGTTCTCTCTCTCTCTCTCTCTCTCTCTCTCTCTCTCTCTCTCTCTCTATATATATATATATATATATATATATATATATATATATATATATATATATATACACATTCACATGCATATATACATATACACACACATGCATATAAGTATGTATGTACGTATGTATATATGTATGCATGCATGCATGTATGTACATGTGTATGAAACATACACATATACCAGGAAAAAGAGAGAAAGTTAGAGCCAGAGAGGAAGACAGAGAGAAAGCGACGGGGACCGAGACGCACGCGAGGGACCCAGCACACCCTTCCGCGGTGACGGCAGGAGAGTCTTCGTATTTCTCTAATGACTCATGACCTGTGATTTACTTGACATTCATGACGAGTTCCCGATCTTAGGAAATCAGGACTTCGAGAGCGGTTGGACTTTCGGGGGTTTTGTGGTGAGGCCAAAGAGCGTCGTTTTTGGGTTCTTGTATATTTTGTCTCTTGGCGCTGGGAGACTGGATGAGCTGGTACAGATTTAGAAAGCGGTGTATGTGTAGTATGTATGTACATTCATGAATACTGTTCATACATATGTGCATGCATATATCTATATCTAAATTTGTATATGTATCTATATCTATACCTACATTTGTATATGTATCTATATCTATTTATCTATATGCATCTATATCTATTTATCTATATGTATCTATATCTATTTATCTATATGTATCTATATCTATTTATCTATATGTATCTATATCTATTTATCTCTGTGTATGTCTACTCACTCACACAGAGAGCATGCACGCATGAGCATTAGATGTTACTACAACTATTAAACCGTCGTCGCTTTTTAAATATGTTAAAACAAAGCCCCTATTAACGTATAGTCTTTCTCTTAAAAATGTGCTTTTTCAATTCCAAGACCCATTTCCAGACATTACCCTTCAAATCTTTTGTAGGTAAAATGCATTTCTAAAGTCCCGTCCCCTAAACAGCCTAGCCCCCCACTCCCTCCTCCACCTTCGTAAAATCTAAAAGAAAAAGAGAAAAAAGAAAAAGAAAGAAAGAAAGAAAAAAACGTTATAGAAAACCGCGAGAAAGCTGCGGAAACAAAAACATTGAAGTTACTCTCACAGGTGAAAGTTCTCGCTTGGCCAGATTGCCTCGGCGGTTCATTAACCTTCGCTCCGTTCCAATTGGGTTCGTTCTGCGTGTAATTGCGTTTCATACTTAAGGCACTCGTGGGTTAATGCTACGCTGTTGAATATACTTTCTCCATTTAGATCTTTTCTTCTCTGAAACTAACTTCACAAAAGAAATATATATAGACATCCGAGGTTTTCATAGTATAAACACACGCGTTTCGAAGCAGTGTTCTTTGTTTACATTTCGAAGCGGCCAGGCGTGGTTTCTTGGCGCCCGTCCCTGTGGGTGAGCCGAAACCATACCAGGATGTACCCCTGTCCTCCGGTCCCCCTGTCGTTCCTAGAAAAGGGAAGGGAAAAGGAGGGGCAAGAGGCAAGGGAGAAAGGGAGGGAGGGAAGCGAAGGTTAGGTTGATATTTCCTACATGGAGAAATTTTTGGCTGATTTTCACCCGACCAAACATTTCTCCTTTCGCAAGGATTTCCCCGATGGTTCCGTAATTGGCTTCTCTTTCGTAATAGTTTTCTACCTCCTGTTGTTATTTTTCGTCGGATGTCTTCTTTTTGTCGAACATTGTTTTTTTCGTTATTCTTTGTTTATCTGGTCTTCGTAATGTTCGTAATGTTAGTAATTATTATATATTTTTTTCGTTATCTTCCTTATCTCTTTCAACTTTCACATCCCTCTTCCTCTTTTGTCTTCCCATAAGTCTTTTGAATTATATCTTTTTGGACAATATCAAGTGTTTCTCAATTACATCATTCATTTTCACTGAAACAGATTTCGCATACTAACCCTAGTCCCTCCGGTAAAGAAACAAAATAAGCCTCCATGTATCTATAGAATGGAAATATAACGGCGAAAAAAATAGAAATGAAAATAATTAAAACGAATTTCGAAAGCCATGACAAGTGCGCACAACGATACCACTTTGTTTGAGTCCGAGAGAAGCGTGAGAGTTTAGAATGTTTGGACAAGAAGTTTTGCGATTGTTGATAACTCGTCTTGACCTTAGTCATTTCCTTATGTGTAGATGAAATCGGCCGGGGATATACACACATCTACAATGCAGAGGACATATCATGCCCACGTTTCCGGATGTATTGTGCTTGTATACATATATTCATACAAGACACATATTTACTTATTCATAAGTACATACGTACATCACACACACACACACACACACACACACACACACACACACACACACACACACACACACACACACACACACACACACACACACACACACACACACACACACACACACACACACACACACATAGTATACATATATGTATGTAGGTGCGTGTGTGTGTAAATTAATATATATATATATATATATATATATATATATATATATATATATATATATATATATATACGTGTATATATATATATATATATATATATATATATATATATATATATATATATATATATAATATATATGTGTATAGAGAGAGAGAGAGAGAGAGAGAGAGAGAGAAAGAGAAACGGAGCAAAACCACAGAGTGTCAATACCCGAAAGACAAATCAACTGAATAGGAAAAGAGCTGACAGTAAGAGCCACAAGAGCTGCCCTTTGACCTCCTCCAAGGGCGTCAGACTAGGCGAGGCACGCGCCCTCGACCGCAGTGTGTTCCAAGACAGAGACGCAGCGACAGCGACAATTCAGTTTGAATTTAAAGACGATTTTTCTTGCCAAAAAAAAAGGAAGAAAGAAAATTGAAAGAAAATTGAGTATAGTTTCAGAGGGAAGTAGGTTATTCAGGCCTCAGTGACAGCATGATGAAATACGTAAGCAGAATGATTGTATACTGAATAACGAACGTAGACGGTATGCATACTTCTGACATCTATGTATCTATACTCATATCTGCATCTATCTACCTATCTATGCATCTGTATGTATGTATGTATGTGCATGTGTGCGTGTTTTCGTGCGTGTGAGTAAGCCTCCATAAAAAAGAGAGGCCTAATAATTACCATTCTCTTAAAGAGCGAAACGGATTTTCATTGCCATATACTTTTTTGGGTCTCAAGTAAAAAAAGAAGACCCGGTCAGTTCTTTTAAAAAGTGGTTATTTCAAAGACGACAGTCTTCAAGTAGAGAGAGAGAGAGAGAGAGAGAGAGAGAGAGAGAGAGAGAGAGAGAGAGAGAGAGAGAGAGAGAGAGAGAGAGAGAGAGAGAGAGACAGACAGACAGACAGACAGACAGTCAAACAGACAGACAAAAAACAAAGACGCGGGGAGTCTGAGAGACGGAGAAAGAGAGAGAAACATTCTGAGAGAAAAAGAGTCACCAAACGCCATCGGAAGAAAAAGAACAAAGACGAAGACTGTTGCCTTTTCCATACCTTTCACCCCGAACTTAAATAAAAGCAATGGCAACAAACCAACATCGTTAGAAAGCCGATCGCTACATTCATCAGCTTGAGGAAACCGCCGCCATGGCAACACGAGTGCACCTCAGAACGCCTGGAGCTCACGACTCGGAGGAAAAGTTTTATGAATATAGTTTCTAGAACGTTTTCCCAAGTAAATGCGTAGATAATCTCGGCATAATCGCGCGGTGAAATTATGGTTTAAAGCTGCATGATGGAGGCGTGGCGGTTGTAAAGAGCGGCTCGAGATCCCACATCAAAAGCGAAACAGAATGCGCGTGTGACTGTTCCTTGACCCCATCGCGCGGGAAACATATTTATTTTGAGCGTTTAACGACGAATTTTAAACCTGTAAAACTCGGTCACAAAGACAAAAAGTGGCGGGTGGTTATCCTTGAAGAAGCCTAGTGTTGGTGCAGGAGGGGGTAAGGGGTATAGGGAGAAGGAGGAGGGAGAAGAAGAAATGAGGAGGAGAGGGGGTGTGAGGAGGGAGAGGGGGCTGAGCAAGGGCAAAGGAGGAGGAGGAGAGGGAGAAGATGGAGGGGGAGAAGGAGGAGGAGGGAGAAGGAGGAAGAGGGAGGAGGAAGAGGGGGGGAAGGAGGAGGGGGTGGAGGAGGGGGGAAAGGAGGAGGGGCAACGGGGGTCTGGCAAGAAAGCCGTACCGGGTAATACCAGCTACCAGCAAGGTGGGCACGTGGGTTGCAAAACATCTTTTTGTATGCTTTATGAACGCGTTTTTGGCAACCAACCTGCAGTAAGATTTCTTGATTGACCAGATGTTGTGAAGAGAACGATTTTTTAAGGTCATAGGTGTGCTTTGATTGTCAAGAAACTTCCGATCAAAAGCAAACAGTAAATATTTGTAGAGATTGCTACGTCCAGTTTTGCTTTGTCACAAGTCAGCTTTCACAGGTCTTTTCTTGCCATTAATTTTGCGCTTTTCTTTAACGCATGCTTTGGTGTATATACATATTCATATTATGCTCCCATTCGGTTACAAAAAAGGAAAATGAAGCAAGGAAATGCAACTATCGACAACTCAGTAGTAATTTCTATTTCTGTTTGTGGAGCTTGCTTGTCGCCGATACCGCGGTGCATGGCAATCAGCTGCGTCGGCTAATGATAGCAATTGCCATCATCAGCTGCTGTTTAGGCGTCATCTCCTCGCTCGTCCCTATTTTGAATCTCGGATTCTTGTTTCTCCTCACGTCCTACATTTACAGTCGGTTATTAATCTGTCATCTCGTACTTATTCTTATTACTTTCGTTTCTGTTCCTATTATTCCCCTTCGCGACTACTCTTCTCTTCTCCTCCTCCTCCTCTTCCCCATCTCTACTATTCGCTAGGCTTCCGGCGAAGGTCGAACGACAATCGCGCCTTAACAGTGGGCGAAGGTCACCTTGTAGACAAGACCTTCGTCATGTTGCTTCGTGTAATTTGGGGGGAAGTTTCTTAAAGGATTTTCCATTTTTGCTTCGGTAGTTGATATGGAGGAGGATGGGAGGGCGGTTATCCTGACCGGGAATTCTAACGAGCTGCGTTCGTTTTATGGCGCTGAGACAAAACACACACCCGGAATTTCGTTTTAGTCTCGTAGTCGCAATGTGTGTTTCGCTTTTTTTTTTGTTTCCTCTCCCCCCCCTTCTCACTCGCAATTACACAATGGACGTTTCCCTCCCCATTTATTTCTTCCAGACGCCGGTTCTTAGGCACCATTGTCTCCTCTCGGGAAAAGAACTTAATCACCGGATAAGGCAGCAGACGAGATTCTCTGAGGCAGTGGATGTCATACGATACAGACGGGAGACAAACGACCCGCAGGACTGGCTGTACGACCTCCTCACGTCCTCCGCGATGTGTATTGCGCGGGCGAAATCGACACTTGCATGACGATTTTCGAATAAAAAGCAAAAAAGGTTTATTTAAGGTCGTGCGTGACATTTTTAGATCAAGAGTAAGTTTGGGTTTCCAGGGCGATTCATCTGTTGTTACTGAAAAAAAAAATGTAAATGAGAATATATACATACTGTGTGAGAGTGAGAGAGTAAGCATGAGAGAGAGAGAGAGAGAGAGAGAGAGAGAGAGAGAGAGAGAGAGAGAGAGAGAGAGAGAGAGAGAGAGAGAGAGAGAGAGAGAGAGAGAGAGAGGGAGAGAGAGAGAGAGACAGAAAGAGAGAGAGAGAAGAAGAGAGAAATCAAGAAAGAAAGAAAAAAAAACGAAATAGATATCATGCCAACCACCATAAAAGAAAAAAAGAAAGAGAAAAAGAGAGAGAGAGAAAAAGAAAATAGCAAAACGAAAACTCATCTCGATAAAAGAAAGCGGGTGTAAGCGACACCCAGCGGAAGCTTCTAACGGGATGTAACCCTAGAACGGAAGGCTCGATGCATTAGTCTATCTCACGCTTCGAAATGGGCGTGGTTTGAGTGCCCGCCCCGATAGATAGGTCGGAGGCGAGGTTAAGGGGGGAGGAGGCGGAGGAGGTTGAGGAGGGGGGAGGAGGCGGAGGAAGTTGAGGGGGGGAGGAGGCAGAGGAGGTTGAGGGGGGAGGAGGCAGAGGAGGTTGAGGGGGGGGGGGAGTAGATTGGGACTTGGAGGATAGGGGGAAGAAGTAAGGGTAGGAGGATAGGGTAAGAAGGTAAGGAAGGTAAGGTAAGGAATCACGGATTGGAGTGGAGAAGAGCTTCGAGGTTGGAAGTTTATGTGGGGTGGGGTGGGGGTGTGGGTGGGGGGTCGTTTTTAATAGGGAATGATAGGGGGTTGGCTGTTGTGTATATCGTGGGGTTGGGCCTTAGTAGAGAGGGGGTATGTGGGGAGGGGCGTAGAGAGGTTTGTCACGGGGTGGGTGCTCGGTCGTAGTTCCGGTGGCAATGATGCCTTGTAATTGGCTCTCGACGTGGGGCCTCGTGGATGCCAGTCTCGATTTCCTGATAGACCTATTAAGCAAAAGAAAAAACAACAACAACATAACTTGTATCAAATTATCATAAAAGAAAAGAA
>NC_051421.1:27023081-27033081 GCF_015228065.2 Penaeus monodon | reverse complement strand
GTTATTGAACAGATTGGCAGTGATGATCTTGCTCATTCTCTTTATCAGTTTCTCTGTCTGTTTATACATACAGACATGTGCGCATACACATACATATATACATACCATATATGCATACATATACAGTATATATCTATCTATCTATATACATATATATCACAGACACACACACATATACATACATAATATATATATATATATATATATATATATATATATATATATATATATATATATATATATATATATGTGTGTGTGTGTGTGTGTGTGTGTGTGTGTGTGTGTGTGTGTGTGTGTGTGTGTGTGTGTGTGTGTGTAGTCGCAGTAAATATCATTAGCCTTTTATCCATTTTTCAATATACATCTTGCATCACTTATTTCCCCTCTCGTGTTCTTTTATCAATTTCATCCGCGGCCTTGCATAAAAGAAAAATATAACCCCGACAGCATTTTCCAGAGAGATTAGGAATGTTTCTCCAAGAAGCCAAGTTTATTTGTGAAGAAAGGGAGTTTTAAAAGAATATTCGATATCACGAGAGAATGGAAAAACATGTGCATTTATGCCGAGGTCTTTTGAAGTTATTTTCGAGTTGAATTTGAAGACGAATTGACTCTTACATAACCGCAATGAACATGTGTGTCTTCAAGAGGCCATTCACCTTTCTTAAAGAACGACTGATGAGCATTATGACATGAGATTTTGCCTGGCGTGGTAAGATCCGTGGCCATTCACCTCCACATTTAAAAATCTTGCAAGATCAACTAAAGAAGTTATGTGAATGTCAAAGCCCTTTTTCCCTTAGGGAGAGAAAGGAAAGCGGAGAATACAACGCAGCAGCAGTTCCTTAAGAAATGGGCGGAAAAAATATAGTAAAATATCCACAGCTGCGAATCGGTCTCCAGTCATTAGCAAAGGAACTCTCAAAGTCTCTCTGACATGCTGAATTGCCTCGCCTCCAAGCTCTCTCCCTCGATGCATTGTAAGCGCGTACAATACTCTCTTGTTCTGCCGATTGCTTCGTCGATTACAAAAGAGATCAGTTGCATTACGTTGTGCAGCTGTTGCGATGAAATGGCGCTCGAGAGATCTAATGAGTGGCATTTATTCGGAACGTATGTGTGTGTGCAAATTTGCAACTGTCCTTATTTGTTTACTTGTGGTTTTGCGTTTGTGTGTCACGACATGACGGGGGGTGAACGCCCGCAGACACGAAGGAACATTCACTTACTGACGACGTAACGATTTCGCAAACGGGAGACGAAGCTGCTGAGGAGACCTTTCCCAGCGCGATGTCGACACGCGGGGTTGGAGATGGCCGGTGTGTGTGTCTGTGTGTGTCTATTCATCTGATAATACGAATGCAAATATATATCAATTGTTTCTTTGTCTGTCTGTCTTGTTATATGCATTTGTATAGATATAGAGAAATATATACCTATATAAATTCTCTCTCTTTCTCTCTCATACAGACACAACACACACACACACACACACACACACACACACACACACACACACACACACACACACACACACACACACACACACACCACACACACACACACACACACACACCACACACATATACCTACAAAGAAGACAAAAGATAGACAGATATGTCTAACACACAAAGAAAACGGACGCACGACCACACCCATCATACACTCACACGAACATCAGTGGCGAGAACAATCCTTATATGCCATTCACGATGAAGTTATGTCTACCATAGAGAATCGACGGAGCGCTATCACACTTCTCATGTCATATTCTAATACCTCAATGACCCAGTAACACGTTGAATTTTAAGTATGTGATAGAAACTGACTTCGGCAAAGAAAACGGAGAGTAACGGGCGGCGAAGATTGTTGTGCGAATAACGGATGGGTGGGAACGGCGGTTGCCAGATGGAGGATGATCGGTCACTTTCACTCTCCGGTAGAGGTCGGCTACTTAACTGCTTGGCGTTGTTCCTTATCATGAATGTTCATCTTTGAGCTTGTTTTTGGATTAAACTTTTAGGTGTGCACTGTGTTGGAGGTGGCACATATACACATACACGCACGCACACGCACACACAGACACACACACATATACATACACTTACACACACACACACACACACACACACACACACACACACACACACACACACACACACACACACACACACACCTAGAAGCCCAAATGCATAAGAAAATAATTTCCTATGCTTCTCATCACCATGAAAACATTCTGGAACTGTGCACCAAATTATGCATGCGTGTCCAAAGAAAAAAAAAAGGGAAAGAGAGTTCATACATAATGCACGCACTTATACCTGCGTGTCTCTTACTCTCACGCTCCCTCTGTATCTATCTCCTGTTTAACTTCTCTCTCTTCTTTGAGTGTTGATAGGTTTTCACTTTTATTTATCTATCTCTGTGTCTTTATCTTCCTATGTATCTGTTTTTATCTTCATATAAATCTATACAGCCATCCATGCATGCACATGTAATAGATTCACAGAACTACATTGTGGGTATAACATATACGAATAAAAAAAAAAATAAAAAAAAGAGATATAGATAATAAGAATAACAGGTTAGTAGATAAGTACTAGTCATCTTCGAAAGGTAATAGTAATAAAAAATAACATTACTAATATTAATCTATAACCGAGAGAAAGCAGAAAAAGTATAAGCTCTAAGGAAATAACAAGTGAACGTCGAGTGTTGGTTCAGCTGCGCACTTAAATTGTCTTGTTTATAATTTAAGCTTAACATTGTTGCTGCCTTTGTACAACGTCTGAATTTGTTTGCGTTAGTTGGCACGTAGTATTAAAGTTTATTCTTTAATGATTGCCAAAAAAAAAGAGAAATCTGTCGTCAGTTTAAAAAAAATTAAAAGTTAATAATATGAAATCTTGTAAAAAAAAAAAAGTTGATGAATCATTCAAAGTAATTGCTGTGCTTGTGCTTGAATCGCTTCCGATTTGCTGGATTTGTGGATATGTGTATTTTTTAAATGTTATCTATTCCTCAAGCAGAAACCCACTCATATACGAAAATATATTTATTTTTTATCTACATCATAAATCTGTTATCATGATCTATATAACGTGTGTGCGTACATAAGTATGGGAATATCTATACACATATTCCATGATTCACTACCATCCCGTTCTCATTATCATGCAGACCATACCCCTTTGCTCTGGACGATATAAACACATTCCATTATTTTACGGTCTCTTATAATACATATAATAATAAATATAATAAGGTCTCTCGTTTAGCTTTTCAGGACCAAAATATTAAGGGCCTCTTTCTCCCAGCTCTCGGTATTGTGTCTTTAACCTCCCTAAGCAACTGCACGTAACGAAACGTTGTTGGGTTTCCTTTTAGACAAAACCTGTCTCTACACTTATGCGCAAGGATAATAACTACAAGCTTGCAATGGCATGAAATGAATAGGTGTTCTCCACTGCGGCTAAAACACTATGTCAATTTCATGCACTGTGTGTTTGTGTGTATATTATATTGTGTGAATGTGTTACCCATGACCTTCTGTGCGGTTGTTTATACGTTTATACACAGTGCGGAGTAAATAGTTTATTTAAGTAATAAAACATATGAGAATGATTTGTGTGTAAACACATGTGTGAGTATACGGGTGCATATGTATATATATATGTATATATATATATATATATATATATTATATATATATATATATATATATATATATATATATATATATATATATATATACATATACATACACACACACACACACACACACACACATATATATATATATATATATATATATATATATATATATATATATATATATATATATAGTGGTGTGTGTGCGTGTGTATTTGTGTGAGTGTGTGTTCATGTCTACTGTACTGCAAGCGGAACGGAAAGAGCATTGTTGCAAGTCTACTCATGTATGTCTGAACGCACGTGTGTGTCTATGTATGTAACATTTTACCTTTTCCTCCTGTGGGTGTACTGACCTCAGCTTTATCTGTGTCACTTAGCTCTCGGGAACACCAGTCGATTCTGGCATGACCAGAGATTCCTGTTTTCGTGTGGATGACTATGCATGATGTTGAATTCCGTGTCATGCGGAGCCAGGGTGAAAGAGGACGAGGGGATCGAGGCGAAGGCGCGGAGAAAAACAGGAAAGAAAATTAGAACAGGAACACACACACTCTCAAACATTTCACACGCACACGAACGTCACTATGCACACACACACACACACACACACACACACACACACACACACACACACACACACACACACACACACACACACACACACAGCACAAATCCACTCACGACAAACAAAGAATTTCAAGCACAGATAACACACAAAGATAAACTGAAAATAAAGTACATTGCTCTAGAAATAATGTCGGTAATGTGTATGTAAATTTTTAAAGAAAGAAAAAACAACAAAACAACAAAAGGAAGATGAAATGATAATATATTTTCTTCATTCTTATCATTATCATCCTCTTATCTAGAATATAAACATTTATACATCCCGTCTCCTGGCAATTTTTCCCTTTTTCCATATCTAATTTTTTCCCTTATATCTTCACTGACCATTAAAGAGTTACTTCGTGAACTCAAGGTCTCTCGTCCTTAGGGAAAAAGACATCCTCAGTCCTTGAGCAGAAGCAGACGCGACGATAATAAACATCCTGGCGCAGGAGACTTATACTGCTTGGATATCCGCTATAGAGGAAAAGGAGGAGATGAAGCTGTAGAAGAATAAAGAGAAAATAGTAAATGATGATGGAGATGATGAAAGAAAGAAGAATATATATATAATATATACACATATAATATATATGCATATATAATATATATATTATATCATATGATACATATATATGGATATACATTCATAATATATATGTATATATATATATATATATATATATATATATATATATATATGGATATATGGATATAGATATAAAGAGATGTATGAATACATGTATATATGCGCGTGTATGTATATGCACTGTACGCACACACACACATGTATACACATATATGTATACACATATAAGGGTACATGTGTATATAAATATGTATGTATGTATAAGTATAACACACATGCGTACATGGAAAATTACTTTGGTTCATATGTTCTTCGCGCCGCTGCATAAAGAGAACGTTAGTATCTGCGATAGAGCCCAAACTGCCGTGTTGTGACAAGAGAAAATGTACCTTACGGTAAGAGAGACCTTGAGTACGTATTGCAAAGCAAGCACCCCGAGCATTTGCGTGTGTTGTTATGCACATGAACCCGCTCTTCCGACTCTGCTCTCCATATTCCTGCTCGTTTCTCCTTCTATGGCCAACTCTTGCGATGAGAAAGGGAAAGGAAAATGAATAAATATAAGGAACATGCCAATAAGGCAAGGCATATCATTTAACCACCGATGCCAGCTCGGTTTTTGTTCCCTGGAATTTAGCACAGACGTTCTTCCTTATTCGCACATTACCATAAACAACACAGTAAACGTAAGGAGAATGAATAGGCGTGTTAAAGGCTGCCCGCGGTTTGTTCTTTGGGAACCTCTCGTAATTTGCGCAATTTTCTCATTCTCTCCTTATCTTTTTATATTCGCATACGATTATGCACGGCTCATAATTCCGCAATGCCTTTTTTAGACTTTTTTTCCCCTTCCAAACTGACGACTGTAGTACTTCCATAGCTTTGAAACTATTTGTACTTTAGTGACGAGCTCATAGAATCTCCAACGGCGTGTATCTTTCTCCTATCTCGAAACAGTTTTCCTTCCTGTTTCGAAGCTGCATCGAGCTACTTTCTCTTCTCGCTGCTGCGCGGAGTAGAAAGGAGTAGAACTTTCGAATTTCGAAGCGGTGGCGTTTCCGCTTTGCTGTATCATATCTACGGTTCCTGTCTCGGTACTTTCCGTTTGCTTTTCCTTTTTTTATATTTAGTTTCCTTTCACTGATTGCGTTTAGGGGAAAATGCGGAAGAGAAGTTCAGTTCATTTCCTTTCTTCACATTTTTTTTTTTTGGGGGGGGGTTCTTTCTTAATCTTTCGCTCTCTCTTTCTCTTCTAAGGAATGAGTACTGATATGTGTGGCTCTCTCTTTCGCAATCGTGCAGATATATACATACAAAAGAGGTTATTTTTTGTGTTTTTTTGTTTTTACCCCCGATGTTTCTGGAAAATGTCCTTTAGACAAACGTACAAACACGAATATACACAAGCAAATAATCACAGAAACAGTCACACTTACCATGAGGTTGGCCATTAAAATATATAAATCAGAATGATACATGACACTAAAAAAAATAAATTCTCACACACGATCACTGCCTGCGCCACCGTTACAAAGTGCTGTGTAATACATGACAGTGTGAACAGGCGTGACGTGCGAATGTGTAGTGTCACCGTCACTTTTTTATATAATTTCTGCAGTTTTTTGTTCTGAAGCTGGATTGCGAAAATGTCATTTCATAATTGCTGCTTTTTTATTTTTTTTCCTTCTTAATGGAAATTTTGGTTTCGTTAATATTAATTTCACAGGAACAACTATGGTTTTGTTTAGCGAATTCTGCATTGTGCATAATCCGTTTCATCGCAGTCTTGTGTCATGAAGACACACAAACACACACATACATACACACGCCCACACAAACACTCATACTCACACTCGCGCACACACACACACACACACACACACACACACACACACACACACACACACACACACACACACACACACACACACACACACACACACACACACACCAATTTGTGTGTATAAGGTTCGTATATATCATATGCTTGTCTGTCGACGGTTTGACAGCGAATTCACAGAATCAACATAACACTAACATAGAAACACACAATCTAACATTCCACGGGTACTGGTGTTAAAAAGGGGGAAGGAAAGGATGGGAAATAGAAATTTAAAGAGGGTAGTTGGGTGTTAAGAAAGGAAATGGATGAGAGGGAACAGGAGAGAGGGAATAAAAGTGGGGGAAGGTGTGGAGGTGAGGGTAGAGGGACCATGGGTGGGGAGGGGGGTGCAAAAGAGGGCTCTGGGATTGTTCTGTCGCCAAGGTTATCTGCGAAACCCCTAACTAAGAGACACATTGTGCTGAGTCACTTTGATTATCACAAGGCTTGATTTTCGTTGTTTGTGATTCATATTTGGTCGAGTCCCTAGTCGTGACTCACGCTTTGTAAGGCGCATAATGGTGTTGATAATGAGAGAGACTGGCAAGGCGGGAAAGAAAGTTACATACATATGCATATGCGCGCCCGCGCGCACACACACACACATACACCCACACAGTGCGTATATATACACGTATATATGTACGTACTCGTACACACAGACAGTGCGTATATACACATGTATATGTATATACTCGTACACGCACACACACACACACACACACACACACACACACACACACACACACACACACACACACACACACACACACACAACACACACACACACACACATATAACTCGCACACACACACACTCTCTCTCTCTCTCTCTCACAGAGAGAGAGAGAGAGAGAGAGAGAGAGAGAGAGAGAGAGAGAGAGAGAGAGAGAGAGAGAGAGAGAGAGAGAGAGAGAGAGAGAGCACCAAGAAAGGTGAGTGACACAGGGAGGTCAGAAGACAATCAGAGACAACACACTGAGAAGGTCAGCTAAGTACCTTATGTCAGCTGCAACAACAATGGCGCTCAGTCCTCTGCTGTGGCCCTCGCAGCTTCCGCCGTCGAGAGAGAAGCTGGAGCTCAGTTGCGAAACGTCTTCGTAATTATTTGTTTCCACACGAACTAAAGCTTGTGTGTGTGTGTGTGAGAGAGAGAGAGAGAGAGAGAGAGAGAGAGAAAGAGAGAGAGAGAGAGAGAGAGAGAGAGAGAGAGAGAGAGAGAGAGAGAGAGAGAGAGAGAGAGAAAGAGACGGGGACGAAACTGCTAAGAGGAACAGGGCAGCACATCTCCTAGTGCTATTTACATATACTTATTGTATTTGCAAATGGACGATTATGATAGCCAGAAAAGAAAAGGAAAAAAAAGACAAAGTATACGTTTCCTTCAGATATGTTTATGATCGATGGGTAACATTATCAGGTTTTATCACAGTCTCTTGTTGGGGAAACTAACACCCACCCCCTCTCCTCTCCCTCTCCCACCCCTACCCCCAGAAGTAAGATTCAAGTTTCACTCAAGTGACAGACTGACAGATACATATCAAAAACACATATCTCTTGCTTAGTTATTTTTTCCTGTACGTACATGGCGTTGCATGGTGGTTAGAAAGTTACAAGAAGAAAAAAATAGAAAAAAAAAAACATAAGGAGAAATCTGGAAAGAGCATATGACACACCGACGCAACCTTCGCCTTTGAATGATCATGACACGTTACAAAACACACGAAATAACAAGGATTACTCAACATATACAGCTGACATTATATGACTTCGGACCATCATTGGCACCGTAAGTGATCATTCCCCCCTCTCCCCTTCTGCTATGAATTGGACCTTTAGTTGTGAAAGTTTAATATCTGGGATGAGGAGGTGGGTGGGCTGAGGTGGGTGGGGAGGGTTGAGGTTGCGGTAGGAGGTGGGTGGTTGAAATGAGTGGGCTGGGGTAGGTGTTTGAGGTCGGTTGAGATTGGTGGGCTGGGCTGGGTGGCTGAGATAGTGGGGTAGGGTGGTTAGTGGACGGGGAGAAAAGAGGTATGGGTTACATGATCACGTCCTACACGTCTACATATGAAAACCGCATGTGTGTGTGTGTGTGTTAAAGACATTTAAAAAAGGTGTAGTGTACAAGAACCTTTCTTACATGTGGTTAAGTGCTCATAGGATGGATATTTCTTTAAGCTTTTATTTAACATCGGCTACAGTGCGTGAACAGTAGGGTGGATGGTTGCGTTCGCTCGTGGATATTTCCGTGCTCTCGTGTGTGAGTTGAGTGAGAGCGACGTTTCATTGTTCACGGGGTCGCCAGGGGTGCTCGATTCAGCCTATAAACAGACCAAATATGCGCAATTATCTTACTAATGGTACAACTATATTTACTGTGCATGATGAGTCACACACATATAAAAATACGCGCAATTATATACACAGATAGAGATGTATAGACATACATATCCAATATACATACACGAACATAACGGCAGATTTATTGTGTAACTTGTATTCATATTCGTATGAATACAAGTTACACAGTAAACAAATATCAATGATATTAGTATGAAACACACACACACACACACACACACACACACACACACACACACACAAATCCATATAGGTTTCATCTGTTCGTCCTTGATGCCCGGATGTACTTATGTTCACGCGCGGAAAAGGGATTGGACCTCGAGCGTGAACTGGAGCAAAAAGAATATCAAAAGAAAAGAAAAGAAATGAAAAAAAAGACACACACCGTCCGCAAAATTATTTTGAAAGATTAGATAAAAGAAAAAGGTTTTAAAAAGAGGAAATGATTGAAAATTTTACGGCAGGTTATCCTTGAAAGCAAAGGTGTTCGAGAGAGGTGATAGTCTCTGACCCGGAGCTTCTGAATCCTCTTTGCTGAAGAAGGAGGCGCGGGTGAGGCTCAAGGGACTCAAAGGAACCAGTCGAGGAGAAGAATGAGGGGGAAGGGAAATGCGAAAGGTGAGAGAGAGAGAGAGAGAGAGAGAGAGAGAGAGAGAGAGAGAGAGAGAGAGAGAGAGAGAGAGAGAGAGAGAGAGAGAGAGAGAGAGAGAGAGAGAAGCATTGAGAAAAGCGAAGCGAAAAGGAAGAATAAAAAAAAAAAAAAAAAAGAAAGAGAAGAGAAGAAAAAGGAACCAAATAGATTATCAAGAATAGAAGAAAATATAAGAGGTAGATGGAAAGATCGAAGCTGCGAAGGACACCCAGAGGGCAAAGGGCGCGAAGCTGAAGACGTCACACGCCCATACAAAG
>NC_051421.1:27013081-27015581 GCF_015228065.2 Penaeus monodon | reverse complement strand
CCCCTGAGCCACGCCAGCAACATCCCCAAGGAGATCATGTCCCCGCCCGAGCCCATCGCCCACATCACGAGGATGCCGCCCATCGCCGGGACTCAGATCCCCAGCTTCCCGCCCCCGCCCCCGCCCCGATTCCACCCCGAGGGGCGCTCCTCCAGCGTCAGCGAGATCAACCCCGACGCGGAGATGGTCGTTGAGGGCCCCGCCTCCCAGGGCCCCCCCTCCTCCTCCAAGGGCCCCGGCGAGCCACGCAAACATCACCTCCTTATCCTTAACTAAATCAGCGTCCTAGAGTGTGTGCGTGTGCGTGTGTGTTTGCCTCTGTGTAGTAATAAAAAGGTCAGGCTAATTCGCACAAAAGTGAACTAATTACAAGACTCGAGTGAGTCTCTAATCTCCACAAAACTTCATGATTAATCAGCTGGTTTGACCAAAATGAACGTTGGTTACGATACGCCGAGGGACTCAGATAACGGCGGACGCGCTCGGGTTTTCCTCCGCCGTCTCTGGCTAAACACAGGCACACACACACACACACACACGCACACATACACGCACACATGCATACGGTACACAAGCAGACACGTACACATGTACACTCAAAACACATACGCACATATATACACATAACCCCTCCCTTTCTCTCCTCTTATCAATACTACTTTTAAGTGTATCGACTGTATTACGTTGTATAAAATTTCCTGAAGAGAGAAAATGAGTAAATTACCATTTCCTTCCAAGTAGTTAACAAACAATCTAAGTCATCTAGTATTACCTGGCGGCGTCTGAGGCGAGAACGGCAGTCCAGACCACGCCCCTCGGCCCCGCCCTTCGCAAATACCCCGCCCACTGCTCTTACAAACCCCTTTCTCCTTTTCTCTCTTTTTTTATCACACCTAAAGCAAAGATCTCGATTAGAACTGCTACCTGAAAAAAAAGAAACTGTCAACCAAAGATAGTATAAACAAAAACGACAAAGAGAGAAAAGGAGAGAGGGGAAAGGGAGAGAGAGAAAGAGGGGAGACAGAAGAGAAGAAGAGGAGAGAGGGGAGGTGTGTGGCTGCCGTTCTCATGTTGTTAGTCTGACCCCTAACTCTCTCTTGTTAGGCATTGTTATCAAAATTATCTACTAAAGGTTTTGTAATACAATCATAATGTGATCATTCCTATGTGACCTTTTTACTGTACAATAAAAGTGGAAAAATACTGTTTTGTTTTGATTTCATCGTAAAGAAAAAAAAAAAAAAAACAATGCTGATAGTTTTCACAGGAATAATAATCAAAATTATCAGGATAATCAAAATGAACATTACAAAATATAAATATTCTTATAAAGAATGAGGATAAAATGATGATTGCGACTATGATAATGACGATAATAACAGCAGTAATAATAATAATAATGATAATAATGATAATAACAATAATAATAATAATAATAATAATAATAATAAAAATAATAATAATAATGATGATGATGATGATGATAATAATAATGATAATAGTAGTAGTAGTAGTAGTAGTAATAACAATAATAATAATAATAATAATAATAATAATAATAATGATGATGATGATGATGATAATAATGATAATAGTAGTAGTAGTAGTTGCGTATTAGCTGGACAGAGAAGAAGACGAATGATGAAGTGCTGAGAAAAATAAATTGTAAAGACCGGCTGTTGGACATCTTGAACAGGAGGAAATTAAAGTTTATTGGTCATGTGATGAGAAGTAAAAGTATTGAGAAAGACTTGCTGACAGGGATGGTGATAGGAAACAGAGGAAGAGGCAAACCGAAGACAAGACTGAGCGACAACATCAAAGATATTTGCGGGCTGTCGATGGTACAAGTGGAAAGAAAAGCGTAAGATCGAGTTTAGTGGCGAAGGATGGTGGAGAGGTCCACGGCTGCTCAAACATGAGCATACCGTTATTGATGATGAGTAGTAGTAGTAGTAGTAGTAGTAGTAGTAGTAGCAGTAGTAGTAGTAGTAGTAGTAGTAATAATAATAATAATAATAATAATAATAATAATAATAATAATAATAATATTAATAAAAAAAACACAACAACAACATCAACAACAACAGCAACAACAACAACAATAATAATGATAATAATAACAATAATTAATAATAATAATAATAATAATAATAATAATAATAATAATAATAATAATAATAATAATAATAATAATAATAATAATAATAATAATAATAATGATAATAATAATAATAATAATAATAATAATAATAATAATAATAATAATAATAACACTGACAAGAACAACAACAACAATAATAATAATCATGCTACTACTATTACTAGTAATGATAAAAATAACATTAACGAATATAACAGATGAATAACAATAACATTAGCGGTAGAAGTAATGGCGATTACGATAGGAAAATGGTAGAAATAATCATGATGATAATAATAATGATATGCATTAATACAACAATAATGATAACAGCACAGCTAGCACGACTGCTGATGA
>NC_051421.1:26995581-26998081 GCF_015228065.2 Penaeus monodon | reverse complement strand
AGGAGGTATTAGAATGAAACATGGGAGATAAAGTAACTATGAAGGGGAGGGGGCCATTTTTCATTAGCACTGGGCCTTCCCAAATGATACGTAAATTCTGCATAATTCTAAACGTTATTGTACAAACAAAAGTATTTAAATTCAGAGTAAATGAATATACTTATATATATTGTTTTTCATCAAACTATATGTCAAGGCCACAGCCGAGATGAGAAATAAAGATAAACAAATAAGAAACCATAAGAAAGCTAAAGATGGCATTAACAAAATTATGGTCCCGTCGTGCGTTTACAAGAAGTCCTGTAGAGTGAGCAGCACATTTTCTACGACTCTCACACGACCCCTGCTTTCCTTTTTTCCTCTAGAGTTCAAGCGTGTGACGGTGCAGGGGATGGTGGTGGAGCTGGAGAGAGACCGCAGACAAGTAAGAGGAGACGACAGCCGAAGCGCTGGCAAACGGCTCACCATGGGTCCTTCACACCCGACCACGACTGTCAGGTAATCCGTTCAAGACCCCGTGAGCGGGGGGCGGGGGCCTGGCTCAAGTGACCTACAAGTCATTAATATAATGGGAAAAGGGAAGCACCATTGCACTGTGAATTATAGTTCTTCTTTTCTAGTTTTACATTGCATCATAATATATATATTATATATATATATATATATACTATTATACATATATACTATATTATATTATAGATATACTATATCAATGTTTATGGTAACCCGATACCTTTTCATCCTAATAACATCCCACTGTGATAAAAATGGACCTTGCCCATATTTACCAGGGTGAAAACGAGATAAAATAACCATTTTAAACGAATGCAATCATCATTACTTTCACAAAAATTTATGATAGCCTGTAAATTGAGGAAGAAGGTTCGCCCTTTACACTAAAAAAAGATACCACCAAAAACAAAACACACATACACACACCACACCATATATAGAAGTAGTGTGTAAGTGTGTTGTGGGTGTGTGAGTGTGTGTGTGAGTGATGTGTGTGTGGTGTGTGAATAGTGTGGTGGTGATTTGGTGTGTGTGTGTGTGTGTGTGTGTGTGTGTGTGGGTGTCGTGTGTGTGTGTGTGTGTGTGTATGTATATGTATGTATGTATATAATATATATATACTAATAATAAATATATATATATATGATATATATAATTATATGTATTATAAAATAGATATATACTATGTATATCATGTATAATATATATATATATATATATATAGATATATATATATATAGATATCATATATATATATTTAAACACTACAAACACACAGCACACGCACCACGCACACCAAACACACACCACCAACACACACACACACACACACACACACACCCACACACACCACACACACACACACACCACACAACGACCCCACACACACACACACACACAGAGATATATATATATATATATATAGCGGATATATGTATATAGGATATAAGATATATATATAATATATATATATATATATAATATATATGATATATACATACTACAACACACACACACACGCACACACACACACACACACACACACCCACACACTAACACACACACACAACACACACACACACACACAATATATTATAATATTTTTATTAAAATATATATTATATATATATATATATATATATATATATATATATATATATACATATACACACACATACATGGTTAATGGCTAATGGAAAAACAAATAATGTGTTAGACATCAAAGGTCATATAGCACTATTGTAAAGTACTGTGGCAAGAAGGGTAAAATTAAGTTAACGATTAGGATAAAATGTGTTGTAGGATAGTAGAGTTGTGAAAAGGGTAAAAAAAGGGGAAGCAAATGAAGTACGGCGGAGATTAGTAAGAGAGAATAGGGTTAAGGGTGTAGGGTGACTGGATGAAATGGAGAGTACTGTGTCTGACGAAGGAAGAAGAACATTGTATAAGGAAAAATAACAAAGGAACCATTATGAAACAATCAACGGGTAGGGATGGGCGTTGAAGTGGGAGGAGAAGAATCCGAAGAATGAGAAAAGGGAACAGGAGAAGGCGGAGAAGTATCAGGAAGAATATCAGGAGGGGAAGGTGGAGAAGTATCAGGAAGAATATCAGGAGGGGAAGGATCCGGAGAAGGGCACTGTTGCAACATGAGGGAGTCACGCGAGCATCCAGGTGGGAGTGGTAAGGATAATGGGGAAAGAAAAGGGAATGATGATGCACATGGAGAAGGAGAGGATGGGGTGTTTTTGGGGAGAGTGGTAGGAAGAAAGGTAGCGGAACTTGAGGAGGAGGAGGATGGATATCGGCAAATACTTTGAGTGTACAGAGTGTAGGAATTGAGAGCCTGAGGGTGGCTGAGGGAGCGGAGCATTTTCTTGGGTTATGTTTGGGAAGTTTTGGGTGTCTTCACGAGTTTCTGGAGGGGAGTTGGGGGTGGGGGGGGAATGAGAAATAAAAGTTTTCTGTGAGAGAAGAGGGATGAATG
>NC_051421.1:26988510-26993510 GCF_015228065.2 Penaeus monodon | reverse complement strand
CAAAAATTAATTTTTTTGCATGGGCCCTTTTCTTCTTTTCCTTTCCTTTTCCTTCACTTTGTTTTCCCCATTTATTCTGTTCCCGCTTCGGAAGGGGCTAAAAAAAAGAATGGGAAAAAGGGGGTGGGCTTTTTTGTTCCGTCCTGGAACGGCTCCAAAAGCCAGGGCAATAGTATTTTTTTCCCTTGGTTAACGCTATAGCCTTCACTAAGGCCAATTATGATTTTTTTACCCTTATTAGTGTCATTAAGGCTTGCCCCTTCATCTAAATTTGATTTTTCTCGTTTCCCGACCCCTGCCTCTCCTTTGACCGTGGCTTCGACCACTGATACTAATATTTCCTCCTCTATGTTGTGGGTTCAAAACTCTATCATCCAAATTCCGAATATCCATCCAGGTCAATACTCAACCTTCCAGAATTACCACCCCTTCCTCTCTCCCAATATCCTCCACTCCATCTCCCACTGCACAGTCTTTTTCATTGTCTGCCTCTCCCCTTATTATTATTATTCATCCTTACTGTCTTCCTCCCCACAGTACTGCCTCACTCCACAACACCCCACCTTCCTCCCGCCCTCGTCCTTCTACTGCTTCCACCTCTGCAAGCCTTTTGGAGTATCTCTTTTTTTTTCCCAAGAAAAGTGGGGATCCGAATTTCTTTTTATTGATTTCCCCCCTATAGCCCCTTATTCTGACAATAGCCTTCCCTTCCAAAGATATGTTCTTTCAAAAAAAAACAAAGTTAGGCAAAAAGTTTAAGTTTCCGCAAGTCGTTCCGATCGTTCGCGCCTTGCCACAGTTACATCTGAGTCCCAAACTCGTGCACTAGCTACCCTAACTAAGCTCGCCGGCAAACCTATTCCTGCCGAACTTGTAACAGAACTGTTTCCTTCTCCCCAAACTGTTTTGTCCTTTTTCTACGGGACAAAGGGGACAGGGTCAGATATGAAAATGAGAAAACGACCTGCTCGCCTGCCTTGTTGACTATGATTCAGTGGCAAGACAGTGCTACACTATTCCTCCCAGAGGCTAGCGTAAAAGAAAATACACCCAAAGGGATTAGCCTTCCGTAAAGGACAATTTACCTCCCTTTGAAGTTTTATGTTTGGTGGGAGTTGTTCTTGCCCCCTGGTTCTGGACCATATCGACCCCTTTCCCACGTCAATGGACAGGAAATGCTGGCGTTTTTGGCACCTCGGCCAAAAACACCGCCCCAAACAGTCCTCTGCCCCCTTGTGTGGGGCCCAACCTGATCATGACCGTTCAAATTGCCGTGTTCAGTCACGCACGTGTGCCAATGTGGTGGCTCCCATAATGTATTTTATAGAAACTGCCCTGCCTGCAATCTCAAATGTGAAGTAGCAATTTCTCAGAATCCAAAAAACTTAGTTCCTCCACTTCCTACGTGAGGCCAGACAAGAAGCACGCCGACGAGGTTTTTCTATCTCTGCCTATTCCAAAATTGTTCTTCGCTCTGCTCCCCTCTCATCTTCTCAGGATGTCTCAGCATCTCCCCCAATATCTCTTCGCTCTACCCTCCTCCAGTCAAATTCCTTTTCCGATCTAAATCCAGATATTCCAATCTCTACCACTCCCCACCCAACTCCCCCCCAGAAAAAAACTCGTGAAGAAACACCCAAAATTCCCAAAACAAACCCCCAAGAAAAAATTGCCCCCGCTCCCTCAAGCCCACCCTCCAGTCTCCTCTATTCCTACCACTTGTACACTCAAAAGTATTTTGGCCGATTACCCCCATCCTCCTCCTCTCCCAAGTTTCCCGCTTACCCTTTCTTCCTACCCACCTCTTCCCCAAAAAAACACCCCATCCCTTCTTCCTTCTCCATGTGCATCATCATTCCCTTTTTTCTTTCCCCATTATTCCTTACCACTCCCAACCTGGATTTGCTTCCGCTTTGGACTCCCTCATGTTGCAAACAAAGTGCCCTTCTCCGGAATTTCCCCTCCTGATATTCTTCCCTGATAACTTTCTTCCCACCTTCCCCTCCTGAAAATTTCTTCCTAAATATTATTTCTCCGCCTTCTCCTGTTTTCCCTTTTTTCTTCATTCTTTCGGATTCTTTCTCCTTCCCACCTTCAAACGCCCCATCCCTACCCGTTTGATTGTTTCATAATGGTTTTCCTTTTGTTATTTTTTTTTTCCTTATAAAAAATGTTTCTTCTTTCCTTCGTCAGACACAGTACTCTCCATTTCATCCAGTCACCCTACACCCTTAACCCTATTCTCTCTTACTAATCTCCGCCTTACTTCATTTTGCTTCCCCTTTTTTTTTAACCCCTTTTCCAACAACTCTACTATCCTTAACCAACACAGATTTTTTTCCTAATCGTTAAAACCTTAATTTTACCCTTCTTGCCCACAGTACTTTTACAATTAGTGCTATATGGGGACCTTTGATGTCTAACACACATTATTTGTTTTTCCATTAGCCATTAAACCATTGTAATGTGTTGGTATATGTATGTATATATATATATATATATAATATTATATATATATAATATATATATAATATATATATATATATATATGTGTGTGTGGGGTGTGTTGTGGTTGTGTTTTGGGTGTGTGGTGTTGTGTGTGTGGTGGTTGTGTGTGTACATTAATATAATTTTATATATAATAAATTATTATTATAATTAATTTATATATATAATATTTTTTGTGTTTTGTGTGTGTGTGTTGTGTTGTTGGTGTGTTGTGTGTTTGGTGTGTGTGTGTGTGTTAATATATAATATATAAAAATATATTATAATAATATTATATATTATTAATATTATATAATAATTATATTTATACTACCCCCAAACCCACACCACCACACACACACACACCACCACAAAACCCACATATATTTATATAATATATATATATTATATTATATATATATATATATATATATATATATATATATTGGTGGTGTGTGTGTGTGGTGTGTGTTGGTTTGTTGTGGTGTTTGTGTGTGTGGTGTTGTGTGGTGTGTGTTTGTGGGTGTGGTGTGTGTGTGTGTGTGGGTGTGTGCATATATATTATATATAAATATATATTATATATATTATATATATATATAATATATATAAAATATATATATAATATGTGTGTATATATATAATATAATATATATTATATATATATTATATTATAATAACCACACAACACACCACACCAAACACACCACACCCCAACCACACCAACACACACCCCAACCTATAGATATATTATTATATAATATATATATATATATATAATATATATATATATTTTATATATTGTGTTGTGTGTGTGTGTTGTGTGGGTGGTGTTGGTTGTGGTGTGGTTGGTGTGGTGTGTGTGTGTTGGTGCATTAATTATATATATATTTTTATATATATATAATATATATATATATTATATATATATATATATATTATATATATTATTATATTATATTATAACATTTAAATAACAATAAATAAAATTTACAAACACAAACACCACCCACCCCCCACAACACACCCCACACACCCCCACACCACCACACCCCCAAAACACCCCCACCACAACCACATATATATATTAATTTGTGGTTGTGTGGGTGTTTTAAAATTTTTTTGTTTTGGTGGTATCATGAAAGGGCCAAACCTTCCTCAGCAGATTCTAAATTTTGGGGAAGTGGGACTGATTCCCATTCGTTATTTTTTTCCCCCCGAGATTGGGCAAAGGTTTCCCAATCAGCATGGGAGTATTAGAGGGTTTGGTTATCCCAAAACAACATTGAGATAATATAATTTTATATTGCAAATGTAAAAAACCTGGGAAAAGGAAGAAAAACTATAATTTCACAGTGGCAATGGGTGCTTCCCCTTTTTTCCCATTATATTTAATAAACTTTGTAGGTCACTTTTGAGCCCAGGCCCCCCCCGCCCCCCGCTCACTCTTGACGGATTACCTGACAGTCTCCGCGAAGGACCCATTGACCGTGCCCCCCGCTTTTGGGGCCCCTGTCGTCTCCTTTTTTACTTGTCCTGCGGCCCCTCTCCCCAAAGGCCCCCACCCACCATCCCCTGCCCAAACCGTCAACACGCTTTAACTCTAGAGGAAAAAAAAAAGGAAAAAAGCAGGGGTTCGTGGGGGAGTCGAAAGGAAAAAATGTGCCTTGCTCACCCCACAGCCCTTCTTTTTTTAAAAACAAAGGGAAGACGGGGGCCCCCAAAAATTTTTTGAAAAAATGGCCTTTCCCTTTAGCTTTTCTTATGGTTTCTTATTTGTTTTTTTTTCTTTTTTTCTCATCTGGGGCTGGGGGCCTTTGACATATAGGTTTTTTGATGAAAAAAAAACAAATATATATAAAGTATATTTTTCATTTTTCTAAATTTAAAAAACTTTTTGTTTGTGTACAATAAACGTTTAGAAAATTTATGCAAGAATTTAAAAGGGGCGTCCATTTGGGGGGGAAGGGTCTACCCCCCCCCCCTAATGAAAAAAAATGGCCCCCCCTCCCCTTTCATAGTACTTACCCCCATTGTTCATTTCTAACCTTTTTTTTTTTTCTTTTTTTTCCCTTCCCAGTTGGGTGGGGGGGGATTATTACGCAAAAAATTATTTTAGCACTGATGGAAAAAAATGTACATTGGTTTTTTGAAATGTTAGAAAAAAGGGCAGAAATTTTTTGAAGATTATTGGCTTTTGAGGGGTTAATGTGGGGTAAAAAAACCCTTAAAAAAAAATCCAAAAACGGCCGGCAAATTTAAAAAAAGGGGGGGGTGCTCTAAAAAAGGGGATATACCTTTGGTTTTAAATAGATGCCAAAAAACCAAATAAAAAAACTACAGATTCCAGGGAATTTAAGAGGTCCAGTTGCAATTGACTCCTTAATTCCTTTATTGTAATATTATTATTTTTTTTACTGTTTTTAATTATATTTTTATCATCAGGGGAGATTTATATCATTATTATCTTTTATGGGATTTCTTTTATCATTATTACCATCATTCCCCAACAT
>NC_051421.1:26956012-26961012 GCF_015228065.2 Penaeus monodon | reverse complement strand
ATTGATAATAACAATAACAATAAAAATAATGATAATATCATATCATTAATATTATTTTTCTTATTATTTCTATTATTACTATTATAATTACTATCATTATTATTATGATTATCATTATCATTATCATTATTACTGTCATTGTCATCATTTTCATTAATATCATCATAATTAAGGTTATTGTTATCATTATTACTATATTTTTCCTAATTATTATTATTATTATTATTATTATTATTATTATCATTATTATTATTATTATTATTAATTATTATTATTATCATAAATTTTAATATTATATATTATATATATATATCATTACTTATTATATTTATTAATATATTATTGTGTTGTTGCTGTTGTTGTTGTTACTGTTGTTTGTTTTATTGTTGTTGTTAATGTTTATATCATATCATATATCATATCATCATTATTATTATTATTATTATTATTATTATTATTATTAAAAATGACAACAATAGCAATAATAATGATCATAATAATAATGATAATAGTAATAATGATAATAATAATAATAATGATATATAATAATAGTAATAATGAAAATGTTATTCTTATTCTTATTTATATTGTTATTATTATTATTATTATTTATTATTAATGATGATAACAATAATTATGCTAACAATAATAACAAGAATAATATGAATACTACTACTACTACTACTACTACTGATAATAATAATAATAACAATAATGCTAATGATAATAATAGTAATAATAATAATGATGATGATGATAATAGTAAAAGTAATAATAACAATTATCATTATTACTATTATCATTATAGTTATTATTATCGGTATTACTATCATTATTCATTTATTATTATTATTATCATTATTATTATTATTAGTAGTAGTAGTATTAGTAGTAGTAGTAGTAATAGCATTATTTGTATTATTATATTCATTTTCATTATTATTATTTTCATTGTTATTATTATCATTAATATTACTATCGTTATCATTATTATAATCAGCAATAATAATAATAATAATAATGATAATAATAATAATAATAATAATAATAGTAACAATAATAATAATAATAAATAGTATATCAATAATATAAAATATTGATAATATATGATAATAATAATGATAATAACAACAGCAATATCAATAATAATAATAATAGTAATAACAACAACAATATAAATAATAATGACTATTATTATGATTTTTATCATATTAGTAATATTATCATTGTTGGGGTTATTATATTTTTATTCGCAGTATTTTCATTCATTATCATTTTATCATTATTATTATTATCATTATTACTATCATTAATATTTTGTTGGTTATAATTATTATCAGCATTATATTTATAATCTTTATTATTATTACATCTCTATTATAATTATCATTATTATTACTGGTATCATTATCAATTTCCATTTATCGTTACTGTGACTATTATCTTTATAATTTTATTATTATTCTTATTATTATCATTGCTATTATTGTTATCAGTATTCTCATTATTATCATTATTAATAATATTATTACTATTATTATTATGGTTAACATTATTATTATTATTATTATTATCATTATTATCATCATTATTATTATTATCATTTTTATTATTATTATTATTATCGTTATTATTATTATCATTATCATCATCATCATCATCATTTGTATTGTTAATTTCATTATTACTGCTATTATCATATCATTATCCTTATTATCACCATTATTACTATTATCATTATTGTATTGTCATTATCATCACTATGATCATTATCATTATTGCTATCATTGTTGTTATTATTATAATTATCATCATAATGATAATAATTAGTTATAGTTATTATTCGTATTATAATTATCATTATTATTATTGTCATAATTATTAGTAGTATTATAACTATCATTATTTATTACTATTATTATCATTATTTTCATATTTTTTTATCATTAGTATTATCATTATATCATTATTATTATTATTATTATCAGCATTATTATAATTTTATCAATATCATTACTATTATTATTACCGTTATTATTATCTTTATCATAATCATTGTTATCATCATTTACTCTTTTTATTATTATTGCTATTATTTTTGTTATAGGTTTTATCATTATCATTATTTCTACTGTTACTATTATTATTGTTACCATCTTTATTATTATCATTATCATTAATTTTCATCATCGTTACTATCATTGTTATTATCATTATTGTTGTTATTATCATTATTTTTACTATTGTTGTTATAATTATTATCATCAATATAATAATTATTATTATTCATTATTTGTTATTGTTATCATGGTCATATCATTATCTTAATCATCATCATCATCATCATCATCATCATCATCATCATCATCATCATCATCATCATCTTTATCACCATCGCCATCATCATTATCATTATTATCATTACTATTATCATTATCATTGCTATTATTAGTTATTATTATTATTATTATTATTATCATTATTATTATTATTATTAATATTATTATCATTATTATTATTATTACCATAATGATAATAATAATAATAATAATAATAATAATAATTATTATTATTATTGTTATTATTATTATTATTAATGTTATTGATATCATCAACTTACCACTATGATTTCTTCCAATTAAATATTCCAAACGTTTTACTCGGACGGGAAGAAAAGGCATATTAAGCGAATGAATAGTTGCACAAAGTAGACATTAACTAAGAAAGAGAAGGCAAATAATGACCGAATTACCTCCGAAACCGCTGTTTGGATGACACAAAAAGCAGTCAATAAGGAACTGCTTTTCTTCGGCAGTTTCGAGGCCTGTGCGCTTGGAATCATCGCTACAGACATACTGGTCGACGAACATGAGAAGGTCCTCTACCGTGCTGCTCCCCGTTTCCGTCAACACTTTAGGGGCGGGAGAGGATGTTATAAGTAAAATGTTCGAATCTAAGAGCGCTTTCACCTAATTGGTATATCAATTGCCAGGGGTCACCTGCAAATACATTTGTAAGAAAGGGAGAAGAAACTAAGCTAACATCCGGTAGGTCTTACTTCGCCATTGGTACTTTCGGCCAAAGTCATCGTTGGTACAGGTATCCCCGCACAGTATGCAGTGATTCGTACCCGGGCTGAGCTCCCGGGCCCAGGACCAGAGATGTGCTGAGCTCGATGCGGAGGCGGTCGAGGCGGGGTGCTGGGGCCAAGGGTTACTCTCCGGAGATGTCGGCGGCGAGTCCGGCGCTGTAGGTGGTGGCCCTCGGATGGTTGAGCTCTCCTTTGGCTCTCTGGTGTCATGCCCTTTTGTGTTGGAAGGACTAAAGCTATTTTCAGTAGTTCTCTGGCTGGCATGCGCTGGAAACGTGTTGCTAGCCTTTTCAATGGCACGCGTTTTCGTCCACTGCGTTCTTTCATTCTCCACGATGCACGACAAAGTCGGCAAAAAAATAATTAGAATGATCACGATATGAGACTTAAAATTCTCTTTCATATTTAGCCCCGCACGCGTTGCTGAATGATGATTATATATGTGTATTTGACTCTTACAAGGGACTATCCACCTCCCCTAACACGCCACACCGTGAAAAAGTCATAACGCATTTCTATACTCCACATCGTAACACTCCTTACGCACTAGCTCGCCTATTCGAGGTCACGTTCGCGCTTTTTCGTGATGGAATCAACTTTCTACAAATAATGTGAAAGGACAACAACAAAAATCAAAGAAAAATAGATAACACCGGGATATATTATTAAACCAAGTCGTATGGTTCGCGTGAATACAAGTTCTTTTTTCTCAGCTTGCAGACGACAGAGCCCAGCGTCGACGCGGTGTCTGCCCCAAGCTCGATGTCTCAAACTACGACCAGCAACATCCGAGAGCAGTCCGTGGGGGTCTGTTGTTGTCACGTCGTCTTTTCATTTTGAGTATTGCAAAAGAACACCTTGTTTTTCCTTGATCATAATTGGGGCGGCATGAAATCGATGGAAAAATACCGTTACTCAATTTTTTATTTATTTATTAAGCATTATCATTGATAATGAAATCTTGTAATATAAAGCGGTGTCTGGTAATGACATTATTACTGATAAGCTTTGTGACAGGTATCCCAGTTGTGATAAGCTCACATAAGATAGGCGCAAATTAAAACGAAGTAGAGCAATTAGTTACTTATTAACAGAGAATGCTAATGAACGCTAATTGCCATTGCATTTGCCAGACATTTGAAAGCATGTAACATGGTTAAAGAGTCATCACGAAAAGAGTTTATTTATTCTATCGTTATTTCAGAATTTACTTTCAATTAAGCAATTATTTATAAGCTGTTCATGATTCGCTGATTCCACACAGATGTGTCTATGACAACAACACACAAAACACACAATCACACACAACACACACACACAGCACACACACACACACAACACATATTATATATATATATATTGTTGTTGTGATGTGTGTGTGTGTTGTGTGTGTTGTGTGTTTTGTTTAGTTGTGCCCTATTATAAATAAAAAAAAACAAAATACATATAACCCACATTGCGTTAATAATACACACACAACACACACACCAACACCACACACACACACACACACACACATGCCGTGTATATATATATATATATATATATATATATATATATATATATATATATATGATATAATATATCTATACGATATATATATATATGTGTGTGTGTGTGTGTGTGTGTGTGTGTGTCTATCTATCAACCGAACAGTAAATAAATCTGTCTTTAAATCAATTGATCCACAAAAAGTAGAGAGGCTAATATACCAATCAATTAATTTATTACAGCTGAGGCATCTGGAGGGTGGATTACATTTTGGTAGAGTTATCCATAGCCAAATTATTTGATCAAGCAAGACAGTCTTATCTGCAGATTTTTTTTTTGCTTGTGTATGTTTGGGTTCATGACTTTGATTTAAAATTGTTTATTTTTGTTGTTGTTGTTCTTATCATCATCTCCTTTT
>NC_051421.1:26948512-26951012 GCF_015228065.2 Penaeus monodon | reverse complement strand
TGCTGTTAAGTTCCAAGCAAGGAGCCTGTTCCATCGCATTATAATTCTGATCTAACGATAACTATGCATCATGTATCAGGGATAAATAAGTGTTTTAATCTAGTGACATGAACCTCATGGCATAGCAAGAAGGGTTAATACAACACAACGCGTGACAAAAAGAATCAAATCAACAAGCAGAACAGCAAGCATACGTATATGTATGATAAGATGTATATTCATTACAGACCTGTACGTAAGAATTAGTGCGTTGCATAAAACATGAACAAATATATGCTGAATACAGATGACGTAAATACACAAATTTCAAGAACGTAGGGACATTCATAGTTATCTAATGGGTGTTATCTAATGGGTGTGACGGTTACAGCTAAACAGCCAACTTACCAGAGTCTTTAGAATGTACTAATATTACCATAAATTATAAGCGAAAACACGATGAAAATGGAGAATATTCAGGAAAGACCAAACCATATAAATAATATTCCATCTAAGCCACCTATCCACATTCCTTTCATAATAAATGAAGTTAGTGTTTGACGCAAGAATAACTGTCTGGGGACATCACCTAAACTAAAGCAGCCATATGGAATGCTTGCTAATGATTTCTCAACAGGGATTCTCCTCCAAAGTTCCCATGATGAGGCAAGTCAAGACTGCGTTGAGAGGGTAGACCGCTAATCTACCGGTATTCATAACAGCATTAATAACAAAAATAACAGCAGCAACAATGATGATAATAACAATATCAATGATGATGATAATGATATGAATATAAATGTTAATATTTCTCAGAACTCTCGAAGAGAATAAGTTCGCGACCATTGGGAAGTTTGGGCATGACATATGAATTATCTCCGAGTTGCTGGCGAACCTCAAAGCCTTGCAGATACACTACACCTGTAGGGACACAGAAGAAACGATACGTCGAAAAATAAGAAATATTACGTCAAAACTAACACACACCTTATTCTTACACACGGAGTTCCGAATTTGATTAATATGGTTATTAGATTTTTTTCTTTCTTTCTTTTTGTGATGGGATATGAGTGATGATCACCATGAAGGGGTTTAGCTGCTGATTCCGCAAGGCACTGTCTCTGTACTTCCAGTTCCTTCGGGAGACCTCTCACAGAAGGTCTGCGGGGGGCTTCTTCCTCCAGCAGAGCGAAGGGCCGATTGGGATACTAAATACTTTACTTTCTTGAATCTGACACCTTATTTCTTCGCTTCGTCTGCCTCCATTTTCCTGTAAATAGGCGTTTTGCTTAATAAATTCACTAATTTTGTATATATCATTTAAGTTCTTGCAGAATTACTTCGATTGCTTTCATTCATATTTTCTCTATCATCTTTATTATTATGATTATGCAGATAACAAATAACCACAATAATAATGATACCGATATATGATGATAATAATGACAGGGGTGATGATGATTTTACTAACAACAACAAGAGTAATGATAATGATGATGGCGATGATTATAATAATAATGAGAATGTTAATGATAATCACAATTTTTATTATTATGTTATCTTTCTTATTGTAATCATCACTGCTATCAGCATCACCATTACCATCATCAGCATTACCATTACCATCCTCAGAATCACCATTGCCATCCTCATAATCACCATTACCATCCTCATAATCACCATTACCATCATCAGTATCACCATTACCATCCTCATAATCACCATTACCATCATAAGTATCACCAATACCATCATCAGTATCACCATGACCATTATCATTACACCATCACCATTATCATTACACCATCACCATTTTTACTCTCTTAATCATCATTATTATCAATATCAATATATTTCATACACACCCAGGTAGAGGTCAGCTGTGTTAGAGCGTTTTTCTTCGTTCTATGTAATACCCAATATTATCATCTATTGGACATGTTCAAGAAGATCCCGGTATTTTTTCAGCTGTTAGAGTGTTCTTATCTGACGTGTCCCTCTACTTAGGCTTCTCAATGACCTTATGTACATCCTCTAGACATATGATTGACGTTATCTTTATCTGCTGTTCGGAATGTACCTCTCCATTATACACGCAGGGAGAAGGTGCATAGCTGTTGTCTCCTGCAGTAAGAGATCCGTGTGGATTTTGCCTGAACATGTAAGTCAAATGTTTCGATTATTCAACCAAAGGGGATGAATAATCTGTCATTATTCATCCATTTCCAGGAAAAATCAGCAATCTAACGCCATCAGTAGATACCCCAAACACTGATAACAGCTATAAATACAACCCTTGTTTGGCCAATCGATGACCCTTAACGCATAAGAAGGAGGTGGTATTTACGATGGTTTATTTCGCAAAAAGAGACATGTTGAAATATCATCTTTCAAATGCAATTAAATGTCTTATATAAATGAAATTCATATTATGACTTATGGATACCAACAAAAATCGTGACGAATCCACAAGCGGCATACATATTCATGTATGTACGTATTTATATGTGAAATTATAAAT
>NC_051421.1:26933512-26946012 GCF_015228065.2 Penaeus monodon | reverse complement strand
TCTCTCTCTCTCTCTCTCTCTCTCTCTCTCTCTCTCTCTCTCTTTTCCCCCTCTCCCACCTCTCCCTCCCCCTTCTCTCTCCTCTCTCTCTCTCTCTCTCTCCTCTCTCTCTCTCTCTCTCCCTATATATATATATATATATATATATATATATATATAAATAAATAAATGTAAATCCCCCTTTTTTATGGGGGTAGATCTTTGAATTTTAAACTTTTTAAGCTCTATAACTATTTTTTTGTACGTTTCTGAAAATTGATATAATTATCTGGCGCAATATTGGTTTAGAAGTGTCATGTTGTTCATAAAGGCAATGGAAAGCTGCTGCTCATGAAAATGATAATATCCACGGCGGTGCTGAGGGTCCTGATAACCGTACTTATGCGTTGATGAAATTTGGTTACTTTTTGAGCCCTTGCCATTTCTTTTTTATATGCTTATGAATGTGCATGTGTGTGTATATGTATGTGTGTTTGTGTGGCTTCTACTACTACTGCTGTTACTACTCCGCAGCACATGTACAACTACTACTACTACTATTACTACTACTACTAATTCTACTACTACTATTACTACTGCTACTACTACTAATTCTACTACTACTATTACTATTATTACTACTACTACTACTATTACTACTACTACTAATTCTACTACTACTATTATTACTACTACTAATTCTACTACTACTATTACTACCATTACTATTACTAGTACTATTACTACTACTACTTCTACTACAGCTGCTGCTACTACTAATCCCACGACAACCACACCCCAGCACCACAAGCTGCTTAATTTTCGAATTTTATCCCTACGATGATCCTAAATTAACTGTGGGTGAAAATTGTGTTCATGTACTTCAGTTTTATTCACAATATATTAAATTTTCTTTCACGATATGATAATTTCCTGCAAGATTTAGTCTTAGACGTCGCTCTCCCCCCCAAAAAAAGGGAATAGAATGAAAAAGAAAAAGGAAAAAAAAAACACAAAAAAGAAAAAAAAAATTGCTGTATTCAGGTATCGGTTATATTTATAATTAGCATTCTTATTATATCAGTGTCTCTAAGGGTCAAAATGGGACCTAGTTTTCTAAGACCAGTTTTATTTTTCTCATCTAAAGTTTCCTTCCAGATTAGCAAACAACCACTTTAACCAAATTTATACAGACTATTAGAGTCGCCAAACTGGAGGTTCTGAGGAAATTAGTATAAACTGTAGTTCACCTTCTCAGTCTATCCTTATTGTGATATTACTACCCCCAACCTCTGTTAATACTACTGCTACTATTACTACTACTGCTACTACTTCTACTACTACTACTGTTACTACTATTAAGGCCATTAATAATAATCCTAAAGTAATGATAATTGTAATAATAATTAGAATATGAATGTTAATGTTAATGACGGAAGCAATACTTATGGTAAGATTATGCGTAATGATTATAATGATGGTAATGGTAATAATGATAATGATAATAATTATCATGATCTTAATAACAGTAGTAATAATTATATATTAATAAAAAAAAACGATGATAAGGGTAACAATGACAATTATAATAATGATGATAATCGTAATAACAATAATGATGGTAATAATGATAATGTTAATGATGATGATAATGATGATAATAATGATAATAAAATAATAACAACAATAATAATACTGGTAATAATTAGATACTACTACTACTATTACTATAAATGAAAATAATAATAATGACAGTAATAATGGTAATAATAATAATGGTAATTTTTATCATTATTATCATTATCATTATACGCAATAGAAATAGTAATAATCTTATTATTATTAGCGATAATAATGATGATGATGCAACAATAGCAGTAATAATAACAATAATGACAATAATGATATTACTACTACCATTACTTTAAATGATAATGATAATAATGATCACAGTAATAATGATAATAATGAAAATTGTAATCACAAAAAAAATTAAAAATCTTATTATCATAACTAATGATAATAACAAAGACAATAACAATAGCAATAATAGTAATAATAATAATAATAATAATAATAATAATCATAATGATGATAATAATGATAATGATAATGATTACAATAATAATATTAATATTGGCAATAATAATAATAGTAATAATAATAGTGGTAGTAATAATAACAATAATGATGATGATGATTATGCTGCTGCTGCTGCTGCTGCTTGATGAATTTATGAAAGATATGATAATAATAAAATGACAAGGATAATAATATTAATAATGATGATAATAAAACTAGAAAGTAAATTTAATAATAATAATGGTAATGATAATCACAATAATAATTATGAAAATATAATGATGATAATAATAATAGTGATAATAATAATGATAAGAATATAATGATAGTAATGATGATAACAGTAAGAGATAATAAAAATGATAACAGCAACAACAACAACAACAACAAAAACAACAGCAACAACAACGACAAATAATAATATATTAATGATATAATTTAAAAATATAATAAAAATAATAATAATAATAATAATAATATAATAATAATAATAATAATAATAACAACAACAACAACAAAACAACAACAATAATTATGATAATGATAACGATAATAATTTCCACTTTGCATTATGAATTACACGGTGAGTAATGATGACACATACACCACATACTCTCCACTCAATTAATGATATATCACAATATATCACAGCGCAGATTCTGACTCTGTGGTAGTTTTCAGAAAAATCTTAACTTCCATTATTTGTCTCAGAAAAAAGTCTATGGTTTGCCCTGCTGAAACACCTCAAGATTAATACTGGTAACAGAACACACATTATATCGTTATAAACACTATTTTGATAATCTATTGTAATAAGACGATAAGGCAATATGGCAATAAACTTACTTATATCATAACGGTAATATTACACATTAATTACATCTATATGTGATGTGGCATCCTCGTATAAGCAAAAAAATCAGCAATAAAATGTAAAGGAATACGCTCAATTAACGTTTGATGATTGTCAAAAGAGGCCTCGAAGCTTTTCTAATTATTTCCAAAGCGGAATAATCTTCAACAGAGAAAAATTTGCCTAAGAAAAAAAATAAAGCCAGTCTTTACGCATTAGGGCAAAATCAATAATCGTTGCATACGTTAAAAGAAAACATTAGTAAGATGTAAGAAACCACTAAATCATCGTTCAACAATAAAGCAAAAGGGTCTTGTAAGATTTTTCTGTTATATTCGACGCGGAATTATTTTCACATTTGTGTAAAATTGCACTGTAGTTTAAAGACAGTCCTTGCGCGCGTGGGACACTTCACACCTGTCCTAAAACTTCGCCCAAGTTAGAGACAAACACTGCTTGTCTAAGTCATTTTCGTGGGGAGTCATAGACAAATTTGCCAAGTCAAAGGCACACGGAGATAATCACACATCAGTAATGACAAATAGACTTTGGAGGCCCATTCTCATTTAGTGACAACCAAGAATTGATGCCATGACAACAACAAACCTATGGGTGCCCAAATTTTATATAAAATGTGCAATATTGTTGTCATTATAGAAGTAAGATTAATTGCAGAATGTAGTTTTAACATATTACTTCAATTATTATCTTTATAGAGTCTACAATGATGTAAATGTTTATTCTATTACCAGTATTAACTTTGAGATGTGGCAAATCATAGAATTTATTTTTATTTATTTATTTATTTATCTATTTATTTATTATTATTATTATTATCATTATTATTATTATTATTATTATTATTATCATTATTATTATTATTATTATTATTATTATTATTATTATTATTATTATCATTATTATTATTCTATTATTTTTTTATCTATGAAAAATTTCGGAGTCTAAGAGCTTTCGTGAATACCGCCCCTAATCTCTAACGTGGGCGGAGATAACAAAGTCGAAGATAAGGCTGGTGCTCTTGTGTTTCAGCGTAAACATACACAGAAATATGTATAAAACTACATAGATACATACGCAAAAATACGTATAAACAGATAAGCACATACACTCATAAATACAAACACACGGATAGGCATATATCGATCGTGCACATAAAGTTAAGAAAGCAAACACACACACACACACACAAACACACACACACACACACACACACACACACACAACACTCACAACTCACACACACACCACACACACAACACACAAAACACAAAACACACACACACCACCACACACACACACACACAACCAACACCGTACACAAAAAAACCCAAAACCCCCGGGAAACTGCTTTTATAGTTTTTTTAAAAAAGTTTTTTTATAAAATTTGAAAGGTTAGAAAAAGGGTAAGTAACAAAACTAAAGGTCAGTTGATCGTAAAAGGCAAGCAATTTGCAGGTTACTTTACGGCATAATATGATTAGTAATTAATGTGAGAGCAAAAACTGTGATCAAGCAATTTTACGTAAGGAAGGAAATAAGGATGAATATATTGTGCTTAATGTAAACCTATTACCCAGAAACACAACAAACTCACACACCCCACCCATCTTCTATTTAAATATTTTTTTAACTTATTTTACATTTGCAGTCAAAATAACAATAATTACTAGATAAATTGTATGTAAATATATAAACTCACAAAAAAACATTACACACCGAAAAAAGATTAGCCCCCCCCCTTTTAATTTCAGCGTCTCATTACAGAAAACGTCGCGATTTCAATGGTTTTAAAAGTGTAATGAGATTCATGGCATTTCCCACATAGTCGTTTCAGTGTCTGTTCGTGAAACAGCTTTAGAAAGTGAAATTCATGTTTTTCCAGCAAATTAACAGCTATCGAAATTTTTTTTATTTTCAGACCACTGGCGTGCAAATAATAATAATGATAGTTTTTTCGTAAAATACAGTACGTATGTAAAATAGTAAAAGTATAGTAATAGTATATAAAAACTAAAAAGAATAGTAAGTGATTTTAAAGGTGTTATAAATAAAAATAATGATAACATAAAAATAAAGGAATATAATATAAAAGGAAAATAATAGTAAAACGTAAAAAAAACAACAACAAAAAAAAACAATAAAAATAAAATAAATAATAATTAATTAATAAAAAAAAAAAAATAATAATATAAAAATATAATAAAATGAAATAAATAAAATATTATAAATTTAATGATAATTATATATATGATAAAAAAAATATATAAATGATGATATAAAAAGTGTATATAATATATTATGTAATATATTTAAAAATAAAAAAATAAAATAAAATAAAAGTAAAAAAATAAAAATAATAAATAAAATAAAAAAAAATAAAATAATAATAATCATAATATAAAATATTATGAAAAATAAAATTTAAAAATTATTAATAAAAAATTAATAAAATAAATAATAAAAATTAATATAATAAAAAATAATAATAAAAATATAATAATAATAATAATGTAATAAATAAAAATAATATATTAATATAATAAAAATAATATAAAAATAAAATATAATAATAAAATAAACAATAATAAAAAATAATAATAATAATAAAAATAAATAAAATAATAAAAAATAAAATAATAAAATAAAAAATAAAAAAATCCCGATAAAAACACGCGCCCGGGGAATTTCACCGGGCGACTTGGTCATTGCCAACGAATTATTTTTTTTAATTAAAACAAAAAAATATAAAAAAAATGTGTTAAAATTTAGTACCAATATTTATGTAAAAATTTTAAAATTAAAAAATATGTAATAATAAAAGAAGAAAGAAAAAATTGATAAGATTTTTTTGAAAAGGATAAGAAGAAAAAAAAAAAAAAAGGGGGAGAAATAGAAGAAAGGGAAAAAAAGAGATAATAAAGTGATAGAATGGAGAAAGAAAAAAAAAAAAAAAGATATAAATGAAAGAAGGAAAAAAAAAATAAAAAAAAGAAAAGGAAGAAAAAAAAAGGGAAAAAGAATAAAAACAAAATAAAAGAAATAGGGCATAAAAACAAAAGAGAGGGAAAAAGGGGGGCGAAAAGGGGGGAAAAGGGAAAATGAATAGAAACAAGAAAAGGGGGGTTTTTTTTGGGGTGTTTTGTTTGGGTTTGGGGTTTTTTTTTTGGGTTTAACGGGGAAAAAGGAGGAAAGGGTACGGGAACAATTTATGTTTTGGCGATTTTTTTCTAGAAAAGGGGAAAAAGGAAGAAGGAGAAAGAGGGAGGAAAAAAAAAAAAAAAAAAAAAAAACCCAAACAAAAAAAAAAAAAAAAAAAAAAAACCCGGGGGGGGAAGGGGGGGGGGGGAAAAAAAACCCAAAAAAAAAAAAAAAAAAAAGGGGGGGGGGGGGGGGGAAAAAAAAAAAAAAATAGTGTAAAAAAAAGGAGGGAAAAAAGGGGGGGGGGGGGGTGGGTTTTTTAATAAAAAAATGCTATTGTGTGAGGTGTTCCTTGACACTTCCTACCCCACCTTCCTCCTCTCTCCCTTCCCTCTTCCTATCATCCCCTACACACCAAATCCCGAAACCCCAGCGCCCCCCTTTCCCCTTTTTCCTCTCTTCTTCCTCTCTCTCCCCCCCCCTTTTTTTTTCTTTCCTCTCCTCTCTCTCCTTCTCTTTTTCCTCTCTTCTCTCTCTCTTCTCCTTTTTCTCCCTGTCCCCTTTCCCCCCATCTCTTCCCCCCCCCCTCTCTCTTCCCCCCCCCCTTTTTCTATCTATCTATCTTTTCCCCCTCCTCCACCCCCCCTCCCTCTCTCCCTCCCCCCCCCCCCTCCTTTTTATCCTCCCCCTCCCCCTCTCTCTCTCCTCCTCTCTCTTCTTTTTTTTTTTTCTCTCCCCCTCTCTTTTTTCCTCTCCCCCTTCTCTCTCCTCTCCTCCCTCTCCTTTTTCTCTCTCTCTCTTCCCCCCCTTTTTCTCTCCCCCTTTCCTTTCTTTCTCCCCCCTCTTCTCTTCTCTCTTCTCTCTTTTCTCTCTTTCTCTCTTCTTCTCTGTTCTCTTTTCCTCCCCTCCCCCCACTCTCTCTCTTCTCTCTCTCTCTCTCTCTCCCCTCTCTCCTCTCTCTCTCTCTCTATCTCTATCTATCTCTCCTCTTCTCTCTCTCCTCTCTTCTCTCTCTCTCTCCTCTTCTCTCCCCTCCTTCCCCCCCACCTTCTCTCTCACCAAACCATTCCAGTTTCCGGATTGCCCCCCCGCCTCGTGTCAACAGGGGATTTTGGCCTCACTTTCCTTCTCGCGAAATTTTTGTCTAGATTTCTGTTCCCTTTTTCGTGGCTCGTGTCACCTGGAGACGGATTTGAAGGGGACTTTCACAATTTCTCACACAAGATTTGATAGCCATTCTTCAACGGCCATTCGTCACTATTTTTTTTTTTTTTTAAATTCGTTTCCTCTTGTTCGTTATGTTTTCTGTTTGTTTTTATTATTTGATTAAAAAGAAAGAAAGAAAGAAAGAAAAGGTATTTGTTTGTCTCCGCCTTTCTCTCTCGGTTTATCTTTCTTTTTTTCTGGGTCTCTCTCTCTCTCTCTCTCTCTCTCCTCTCTCTCTCTCTCCTCTCTTTTCTCTCCTCTCTCTCTCCTCTCTCTCTCTCTCTCTCTCCTCTCTCTCTCTCTCTCTCTCTCTCTTCTCTCTCTCTCTCCTCTCTCCTCTCTCCCCTCTCTCTCTCTCCTCTCCCTCCATTCTCTCCTCTTCTTTCCCTCTCTCACATTTTCTCATTTTCCTTCTCTAATTCTTCTGTCTATCTTCTTTCCCTTCTCTTCCCTCTCTTCTCCTGCTCTCTATTACTTCTCTCTCTCTCTCTCTCTCTTCTCATCCTCTCTCCTCACTCTCTCTCTCCCTCTCTCTCCCTCTCTCTCTCTTCTCTTCTCTCTCCTCTCTTCTCTTGTCTCTCTCTCCTCTCTTCTCTCTTCTCTTTTCTTTCTCTCTCTCTCTCTCTCTCTCACTCTACGCTCCTCTTCACGTTTTAATTCTCTCTCTACTCCTCCCTTTTTACCGTTTTCCTCGTCTGTGTGTCTCTCTCTTTCCTCTCTCTCTTTGCGAACCTTTCATACTTTTATCATTCTCTCTTCCTCATCCTTGTATTCCTTCCTTTATCTTCCTCTATCTTTCCAGAACCATCTTTCCGTATTTTCACATTTCCTTTTTTGGTTTCTGTTCATACTCCTTTACTTCATTTATGTTCGTTTTTCCATGCATCTTTTTCCCTCTGTGTATTAGTGTGTTTCTCTTACCACGTCTTTTTCCTTTTTTATCAGTCTGTGTCTCTTACCACATCTTTTTTCTCTCTCTCTGTTGCTTCCTCTTTCTATCTATCGACCTATCTCGTCTTTTCTCTTCTTTTCCTATCTTCTTTCTCCCTTCGTGTGTTTCCCTCACATTTTCTTTCTTTATAACAGAGTTACAGTATTTTTGCAATTTTCATCAATGGCAAAATATCAGTGGTTTTCTTAGATTTTGATTATTTTTGACTTTTTTAATCTCCATAGGGTCTTCATCATGATTTTGCACCTGCGTTCCTAATTTCTTTTCTTCCCTTGGTTCCTTTTCTGAGAAATTCAATTTCATTTTGGTCCACGTGCGGAGTTTGCTTGCCCCCCCTCTCTCCCTCCCTCCCTCCCTCTCTCCCTCTCTCTCTCTCTCTCTCTCTCCCTGCCTTATCCTACACTATATTCTCATATATCTCATAATTCTCTCTCTTTTTCCGCCTCTTGCCTTTCTTTCATCCCTCTCCTTCTCGAATCATCATCTCTCTCTCCTCTTATTCCCTCTCATTTTTCCTCCTTCCTTCCCCCCTTTCCGCTTTGCATAACGTCAACATCAAGCAACAGATTAGCAAAGCCTGGCCTGACCTTGCTTATTTACGGAAAGTAAGCAGCGGTTTGCATTTGTTACACACCTAAGGGGAAAACAATACATTTCACGCTTTTAAAACACGCAACGTATAAAAGGGACTTTGAAATAAAACAAGACCATGATGCAACGTAGAAAATTCTTCAAAATTTTTATTTATCTTCGCGCGGCCAGGATGTCTGAATGGTATAAATGATATTGAGATTTTCGTTGCCATTATGTAACACCAACCGGGAAAGATTTTACTTGTAGCACTTCGCGCTTGGGAAAGAGATACAGACAAATAGACAGACAGAAGGATATCTACGTGCATATATATATAGTATATATATACTACATAACATATATATATAAAATAATATTATATTATATATTTTATTATATATATATATATTATACATATATATATATGTATATATATATATATATATATAGATATATATATTATATAATATAATTTATATATATATATATATTATATGTTTGTGTGTGTTTTGTGTGTGTGTGTGTGTGTGTGTGTGTGTGTGGTGTATGTGTGTGTGTGTTATACATACATATATATGTATATATATTATATATATATATATATATATATAGATAATATATATGTAGATAGATAGATAGATATATATAGATATAGATATAGATATATATGTGTATGTGTGTGTATTTATAGATGAATAGATATAGATATAGATATACAGGAAGATAAATATATATGGATAAATAGATAGATAGATGTACATATATAGATATATGGATACACACACACACACACACACACACACACACACACACACACACACACACCACACAAATATATATGATTATATAGTATATTATATATATATATACATAAATACATACATATGTGTGTGTGTGTGTGTGTGTGTGTATGTGTGTATTTATAGTTAGATTGACAGATAAAAAGTTGAATAAATAGATACGAAGACAAATAGTCACAGAAACTGGCGGAGACAGAGACATACGGACAGACAGAGAGCCGATATTTCTCCCTCCCAGTCTTGCTCTTTGCCCTTGCTCTTTCTCCCTCCTGAGCTCTCTCCTCTTCCATTGCATTGTCTCGTCTCCCGCCTTTTTCTGGCTGGGGCTTTTTGTCTCGATCTCATTTCCAGGTTATTCATTTCTCTTTGTTTCTCGCTTTTATTCTCTTTTGCTTGATCTTTCCCCTGCTCTGACCTTCGTTTTTTTTGTCTCGTCTTGTTTCTTCGTATTTCCTTTGACACCTTTTCTTCCTGTCTGCCTAGCTGTCTCTCTGCTTGTCTAAACATTTGAATGTTGTACATGTCAGTGGGAAGTACAGAGCAAAGAAACAAAGTTATATAGTTTGTTAGTTCAACCTTACCGTTGTCAGAAGCTCAAACAAGTTCATTTAGTGACATTTACTTTGTATGTATCCCCCTTTTTTTTTTTTTTTTTTACATTTCCGAGTCATTTCAAGTCAGTTCACTCATTGATATCCCTTTAACACATAAACATTCTGTTGACATCCCTTTCATACATTTCCACAAATGTTACAAATTAAGCAATATAGGTATCGCAGCTGTTGCCCATCAATCAGCCACTGTAAATGTCGACCCGGAAGGCACTGTAAATCATTAATAGCAGTGAAGACAGGAGCCAGAACCTCAGTGATAGAGGAGCTCGTTTACGAAGTATGATGCCCAGAGTGACGTGCTTGTCGAGTATCTGCTGAATATAGCTTTGTGTTTAGGTTTTATTGAAGTTTTAGCTGTAGTAAATGGCAAGGCGTTTAGCTTGTACAGTATAGCATCTGGGAAATGGTTTCTAAATAGATTCCCAATTATTTCATCTCAACAATGAAATCTGTAAAGCACAGTGTCAATCATTTATCACCAGATATTCATGGATTCATCGCAAGCCAGCTGACATGAGACCTAGGAAATACCACCGCTTTCAGATTAACGATTAACCGATGTCCGCTCTCACAGTCTCTCCTGCCCTCTCTCCCTTCCTTTCTTCTCATCTTCTCTCTCTCTCTCCCTCCCTCTCTCTCTCTCTCTCTCTCTCTCTCTCTCTCTCTCTCTCTCTCTCTCTCCGAGTTTCTAATTTTCCTTCTCTCTCTTCTCCTTTTTCCCTTTTTTTCTTTTTCTTTCTCCTTCCCTCCCTCATTCTTTTCCTCTTCTTGTTTCTGTCTTCCTCTCTCTGTCTCTCTGTGTCTCTCTTTTTCCATTATGTTTACTCTCTCTCTCTCTCTCTCTCTCTCTCTCTCTCTCTCTCTCTCTCTCTCTCTCTCTTTCTCTCCTTCCCTCTCTGTCTCCCTCTCTTTCTTGCTCTTTCTCCCACCCTCACTAATTCACTCACTCATGCATCCTCTCTCCCTCTATTTCATTAATCTAACATATTGACAGTTGAATCTGAGGGCAACACACACACACACACACACACACACTCACAATCACACTCACACACACACACACACACACACACACACACACACACACGTAGACAGATGCATGTATATTTCGTTTAATAAGCAGTGCAGATTTGAAAGACGTTGCAAAGCACTTACATTGACATTGCACATTAATCAAACATTAACATAAATTTGCTAAATGATGATTTTACATAATTCTGACAATAATGATGATAATAAATATATTAATGATAATAGCGATAATAATGATAATGATAATAATGATAGCAATAATTGTAATGATAATGACGATAACGATAATAATAATGATTATGGATTAGAAAAAAATATAAAAATGGTATTGAAAATAATAATGATAACAATAATAATGATAACGATAATAACAGTGACGATTATGATAATAGTAGTAATCGAAGGATAATGATAATAATGGTACAATATTGATGAAGATAATGAAAATGATAATCATGGTGATAAAAAATAATGATATTGATAATGATAGTGAAAATAATCATAACAATAATACAACATAGGTAATAACAATGATGACATGATAAGAGTAATAACATAATTTTTATAATGATGATGATGATGATAATAATGATAATAATAATAGTAATAATAATAATAATAATAATAATAATAATAATAATAATAATAATAACAATAATAATAATAAAGATATTAAAGATGATGATGACGATAATGATGATAGTGGTAAGAGTATTAGCGACAATGATAATGATGATGATGATAATAATGATGATGATAATAATAATAATAATAATAATAATGATAATAATAATGATGATGATGATGATAATAGTAATGATAATAATAAATGCTATGATAACAACAACATTAATAATAATAATGATAATAATGATAATAATAATCATGATAATGATAAGAAAAATCATAGTTCAATGACGATGATAATGATTATAATGATAATCATATAACAGTTATGATAATGATAATGATAAGAATAGTGATAATAACAATGATAATAAAAACAATACTGCTAATAATGATAAAGGATGATAATGATGATGGTAATGATATTGATAATAACAAAAAATATAATAATGATAATAATAATGATAATTATCATATAAAAATGATGATCATAGTAATATTAGAAATACTCTACTATAACTATAATAATAATAATGAAATAAAATATAATATAATAATAAAAAATAATGATAAAATAATGATAATAACAATAATAATAAAAAATAATTAAAAATAAAAATAAT
>NC_051421.1:26924819-26933412 GCF_015228065.2 Penaeus monodon | reverse complement strand
TAATAATTTAATATATGAATAATAATAATAATGAAAATAATAAATAATAATAGAATAATAATAATAATAATAATAATAATAATAATAATAATAATAATAATAATAATAATAATAATTATAATAATAATAATGGTTTAATAATGAAAATAATGATGATAATAATAATAGTAATAGTAATAATGTTATTGATAGCAATGATAATAATGTTAGTAATGATAGTAATTATAATGATAATGATTATAGCAGTGATGATATTAATAATAGTCATGATAATAATGACTATAATCGTAATAAGAATGATAATAGTAATGATGATGGTGAAGATAATAATGATGATATTGATGATAATGATAATGGTAATATTATAATAACAATACTGATAACAATATTGATAAAAATGACAGTACTAATCATGATAACAATAATGATAATAATTATTGTAATAACAATGATAGTGACAATAATTATGATAAAAAAAAAAATAATAGTGATAATAATAAAAGTATTAATGATAACGTCAACAGTAATAATAATGATACTGCTACTGCTACAAATACTTATAATGATAATGATAATAATAATAAAGATAATAATAATAATATCTAAAATAGTGATAATGATAACAATAATGATAATCATAATGATAATAATGATAATTGATAATGATAACGATACCAGTAATGATAATTCCACTGAGTTACAAAAATATTTTTTGTAAGTTGTCTTAGTTTTTCCAACTGATTTAGAGCAAATCTGCATCGCTGAATCCAAAAATGCCATCCATTTTCCCCGATCAGGTCAAGTTTTTCAACTAAGTGAATATAGGAAAAATCGTTTTTTTTTTTACGAAGTGGAATACATTAGAGCGGCATTTTTGTTTTATTTGTGTTACTTATACATCCGATATATATTTCTTATTTTGTTTTCTCACCCAATTTATGATTATCGACATGTTGCAAACATTGATCGGTATCTGTATTGACATCAACATTGCATTACATTGGTAACTATTACAATATCTACTGATCAATGCTGAACATCGATCAGAATTGATCAGTAAATCAGTAGACAGGACACTAATAAAGACAGATGCATGAAAACTAGATGTTTGGTCATCATTGATCATTCAGTGCTGACACTTCCGTTTCTTTGAGCTCCTCGAATGTGCAGCGGCAGGGATGTCTCTCTTCAAAGTCCAACAGTAATCGGCCATCATTACTGCATCTCACCGTCCCTGATACCTGGTCTCCATCTCCTTCATGTCTTGATGAAATCTCTCCCCCTGCTCGTCGCTCATTGATCCCAGATTCTCAGGAAACCGATCCATGTGTGAGAATAGGTAGTGCATTTTGATGCTCATGTTGCATCCCAGGTTTTTGAAGGCAGTCAGCATTTTGGTGACGAGTTCTGCGTAGTTCCTGGCCTTGTTGTTGCCAAGGAAGTTCTTTCGACCAGAACAAATGTCTTCCACGCTTCCAGTTCGACTTTATTCATTGAGTTTTCAAACTCTGGATCTCTGATGAGCTGACGTAGTTGAGGTCCGTCAAAGATGCCAGCTTTCAATTTCTCCATGGTCACTCCTGGAAAAGCATGGCACAGGTAAGTGAAGCAGCCACCATCCTTGTCCAGAGCTTTGGTGAACTGCTTCATCAAGCCAAGCTTAATGTGCAGGGGTGGGAAGAGTATCCTGTCTCTGTCCACCAGAGAGGCGTTGATGACGTTCTTTTATCTGCTAGGCTCCAATTCCTCCCGCAGAGACCACTCCTTTTTCGTGTAATGCTGAGCTCGGTCCCTACTATCCCACATGCACAGAAAGCACGGGTACTTAGTGAAACCGGACTGCTGTCCTAACAAAGAGTTCACCATCTTCAGGTCAACACAGATCATCCACTCATGCTGACATTAACGAATTTTCTCCAGCAGATTCTTCACCGCTTCATACTTCTCCTTCAGTGTAGTCAAGTGAGCCAGCGGTGTAGAGGCAAACTGGTTGCCGTTGTGCACCAGAACGGCTTTCAGCGATCTCTTGCTGCTGTCAATAAACAGTCTCCATTCTACAGGTTGGTACTGTGGCAATCCAAGATTGTGCAGAAGCTGTGAAACATCTGTACAGTACACCAAGTCTTTCTCTTCAGAGAAAAAACGAAGGTATTCTTGATGTCTGTTGCGGTAGAAAGTGATGCGAGTACTGTCAGAAAGAAGGTTTTTTTCTTTCAGTCTTGATGCCAACAATTCGGCGGATGAATTTGGCAAGTTGAGGTCACGGACAAGATCATTTAGCTCCTTCTGGGAAAAGGGATGCCGAGCGTCATCGGCATCATCGCTAGGAACTACTACTTCATTGTCTTCAATACTGGAGAATTCTTCGTCACTTAACTCAGGAAGTTCTGCTGTGACAGGTACTGGAACTTCATCACAGTAAGGTACAGGACGACGTGCTGATTCAAGATCAGGATACTTGAGGCTGCTCTGGTTCTTTCTGTTGATCCCAGTCAAATTAATAGCGCAGAAGTAACAGTCACTGACATGGTTTTTCGGCTCTCTCCAAACCATAGGAATTCCAAACTTCAGCCCGTCCTTCTTTCCATGGTCCAGCGACGTAGATACTCGGTGCATTTCTTGCAGACCATGTGAGGCGCCCAAGCTTTGTCCTGATCACCAAGTTTCATGCCAAAATAAGCATGATAAGCACGCTTTACGAAACTTGTGACTGGTTTCCTGTTAGGAACAACGGTGTATTCGCCGCAGATGTAGCAGAATACATCCGGCTTATTTCTGCAAGACCTTCTGGGCGAATCCATATCATTCATCTGAATAAGGAAAAAATATCTGTTAGCAAAAGTGTGCGGTCGCAACTTGAAAATTATATCGTAATACCCGCCACGAAAATGCTAATACCCTTATGTATGAACAATAACCGTAAAAAAAACAATATTTAGCAATAGATCATAAATTTGACCTGATTGAGCAAAATCAATGTTATTTTTGGATTCAGCGCATCAAAATTGTCTAAAATCAGTTAAAAAATTATTGACGATTTTTTTTGCTGTTGACCAGTGGATAATAATAATGATAATACTACTACTATCACGACTATTGCTCTTAGTGCTAACTGTAGCAATGATGAAAATGATAATATATCTTTTATTGATGGTAATAATAGTAATAATAATGATGACATCATTACTGCTACTACGACTACTACTACTACTAATTATAATGATAATAATAATAATGTTATTGATAATTATCATCATCCTAATAATAATAATAATAACAATAGTAATAATAATAATAATAATAATAATAATAATAATAATAATAATAATAATAATAATAATGATAATAATAAAAATAATAGTAATAATAGTAATAATAATGATAATCATAATATCAAGGATAATGATAATAATAATGATAACGTTAATAATATTAATAAAGATAATATCAATGATAATAATGGTTATCATTATTGTTATCAGCACTGATAATGATAATAATGTTTGTGATAACAATGATAAATATTGTCATCATCATCATCATCATCATTGACACCATTATTATCATGGCGATCACCATCATCATCACAAATATAAAAAGGTAGATAAACAGGCATTAGATTTAGGTCATTTCAAGACAGACAAGATCGAACTTTCATTTCCGTCCCATGGAACATCAAAGTAATCACTGACATTTCGAGGAAGAGAAACTAAAAAAAGAAAAAAAGAGAGAAAAAAGAAAAAAAAGAGAGAAAAAAGAGAGAAAAAGGAGAGAAAGAGAGAGAGAAGAGAGAGAGAGAGAGAGAGAAAAAAAAATGAATTTGAGGATTTTTCGTAATCCATTTCGATATGAAAGAGTTTCCCAAGAGTCCTGCGGCGTGACTTCCCAATTGCAAGACATAGTCAACTCCTTGGCGGTGGAGGGGGGGGGAGGGGTAATCCTTGCTATTTGTCGTTGTTTGGTTCTTTCTTTTTTTCTCTTTCTCAAGCCATTCTCTTTGTTTGTTTGTTCGTTTGTTTATTTTTTCTCCGACTCTGTCTCTCTGTCTCTCTCTCTCTGTCTCTCTCTCTCTCTTTCACCCATACGCTCTCTTTCTCTTTTTATCTCGATTTCTCTCTCTCTCTCTCTCTCTCTCTCCTCTAAGTGTAACAGGGATAAGGATAATAGTAATAATGACGAGGATACTAATAAAACCTACCACTGCTATTGTTATTATTACTACTCATATATCATTCCGTGCTACAGCTGGATAATTTAGCATGACTTCTATCACGCCGTTTGTTTATCTATTTTTTCTACTTTTTTCTCAATATTCCACTTCGTTACAGAGAACTTTGTATTTCCAAACTTCAGTTTATGTTAAAAGTTATATCTGTGGTTGCTTTCATTGGTCAAAATAGTCATTCTGAAACTTTTTTTTCTTTTTTTTAATTGTCACACAGAGACCAAAGCAAGGATGGAATTATAATGCACTTCTGATTCTGAGTCCCCAAACCTATTAAACTTAACTTTAACTAAATTAATTTAAGACGCATAACTTACTTACCGCGGTCTCTAAGCCGGCAGAGGGAGAGAGTGAGAGTTCATATACCCTTTCTCTGGGTTTCAAGCCAATGGTGAAGAGTGATTGTTTTGACTGTCTCTGTCTCTAAATATCTTTCTCCCTTTGTCTCTTTCTGTTTCTTATAATCTTCCTCCTTTTTTCCCTCCTCTCAGGCTCTGTCTCATTTTTTGTATCCCTCTCCCTCTCTCTCTCTCTCTTCCCTCTCCTGTCTCTTTCTTTCTCTCATCCATTCCTCTTTTAATCTATGTCATTCTTGTTTCTTTCTCTATTCCTTTTTTTTCTTTTTTTTTTCTACTCTCCCTCTCTTTCGCTATCTCTCTCTGTTTTTTATGTCTTTTCTTTCTCTTTTTTTTATCTATATGACTGGCCCCTCCCTCCCTCCGTCTCTCTCTCTCTCTCTCTCTCTCTCTCCCTCTCTTTCTCGCTCTCTCTCTCTCTCTCTCTCTCTCTCTCTCTCTCCCCCCACTCTCTCTCTCCCCTCTCCCCCCACTCTCCTCTCCTCCCCCCTCTCCCTCCCCTCTCTCTCATTTATTCCTGTATAGATAACCATTACGTATTATAAATAAGTCCGCTGCAGCTCTAACATTCTCCTCACCTTCCACATGTACAAGGTTCCCCGGGAGGAAACTCTAACATACATGGAAATCCTCACTAAAAACGAGTCATATAACAGAGACAGATTTACACGGTGCTGATCTTACACCTTTCCCCCTCAAGATTGACGAGCCGGGGCTGGAGAAAGTACTTTCACTCGTGGATTTCAAATTAGTGCGATGGAGGACGAGAAAGAATTCCAAGGGATATTGTCCAACAGGGAAATGTATTCCGAGCCATTAGCATTCGGTAGATGTTAATATTCTTGTGTTTTTCGTCATATTGAATGAAGTGGGTTTCAGTTGAACTATCAGGTTAGTTCATCAACGATATCTTTATGCTGCCCTTCTATGTATGTATCTCTGGATTTTCTGTTTTTTGTCTTATTCTCATAAATCTAAAATTTACAGTCGGATAAAAAAAAAAAAAAAAAAAAACATCATATTAGAAGAAAACAATAAGAATTAAAACAACAACAACAGAAAAACAACAAAACAACATCAGCAGCAAATGAGATCAAATGAAATATAAAATATTATGTTTAAGGGAAATTTCTTGGAAAGAGAAAAGCAAAGAAAATCAAGAAAAAAAGTGAGAGGAGAAATGAAGAAATATAATGCCAGAAAGAAAATAATTAGAGAAGGTAGGTAAGGTAAGTTAGAGAGAGAGAGAGAGAGAGAGAGGAGAGAGAGATGGGAAGGAGAGAAGAAGAAGATAGAAAGAAGAATGAGAGGAAGAGAGGGGAGAGAGAGAGAGAGAGGAGAGAGAGAGCAGAGGAGAGAGGAGAGAGACATATGAATTTATTAACTAGCATGAAGAGAGATATACGATCAGATAGATAGCTATATGAGAGAGTGAGAGATTAGATAGGAGATTAAGAGAATGGAGACCATTGTCATTATTACTTTTACTATTACATCTTGAGTAACGTTATTATGTATTGTGATTAATATTATAATTATTATTATATTCTATTATTTTATATTATATTAGTACTACTATATGCTATACTACTATATATAGTATTATTATTATTATTGTTGTTGTATTTTGTTTTTATTATCTTATTATCATTTATATTTATTATTATTATTTTGTATTATTATTTATAGTATATTACATCATTATATTATCATTTATATGTATATTTTAATATTGTTATCATCATCATTATATCATGATTGATATATATCAAATGGAATAATATAAATAATAATAATAATAATAATAATAATAATAACAATAATAATAATGATAATAGTAAAATTAGGCTGAAAATAATGAAGGAAAAGAAGAAGAAGACGAAGAAAAAGAAGAGAATGTGAACATGTGTGAATGTACATATATGCACAGAATTACAAACATATTTTGTGAACTAACACAAGGATAAAAATAAACAGATTTATGAATAGGAAAAGACTAAAAGGAAATTAAGAATATATAACATAAGAAAGGAAAGCACTAGAATATATATATGTATATATATATATATATATATATATATATAATATACTATAATATATATATATATATATATATACTACATATATATATTATATATATATATATATATATATTTTATTTATATATATTATATAAAATATATATTTAATCTATATCTATTTTTTATACTTTTTTTTATTATATTTATTTATATATATTTATTTTTTTATATTTTAAAATATTTACCTTAATTTGTTTTTTTATTTTTTTTATTTAAAAATTATTATTTTTTTTTTATGTTGTTGTTGTTTTTTTTATTTTTTTATATTTTATTATTCTTTTTTTTTTTACTTTATTTCTTGCTTTCCTTTCTTTTTTTTATTTCTTCCTTTCCCTTTGTCTTTTCCTTTCTAAATCTGTTTTTTTTTTCCTTGTGTTATTCCCCATATTTTGTCATTCTGTGCATCTACTGTCCATTCAAACATGTTCACATTCTCTTCTTTTCTTCGTCCTTCTTCTTCTTGTCCTTCACTTCTTTCGCCTAATTTTATACTTCTCTTATCTTATTCTTATTCTTCTTCTTCTTCTCTTATTCTTCTTCTGCATTCTTCTTTCCCTTTCATCTTCTCCTCATCTGATTATTCATGATGTCTGTACTGTCTCTCTATCTCTATCTCTATCGTTATCTAATCTCTCTATCTCTTCTTCCCTCCTCCCTCCCTCTCTGTCTATTCTAATTCTCTCTCTGTCCCTGTCTCTCTCTCTCTATCTGTCTCTCTCTCCTCTATCTCTCTTCCCTCTCTCTCTCCTCTCTAGCTCTCTATCTCCCCCCCCACCCCCCCCCCCCCTCCCCCCACCCGCCCCCACACCCCCACGACCCACCCCCCCCCACCCCACCCCCATCCCCCCACCCCCCCCACCCCCCCCACTACCCCCCATCTCTCTCTCTCTCTCTCTATCTCTCTCTTCTCTCTCTCTCCTCTATACTTCTGTATCTCTCTCTATGTCTCACCCCTTTCCCCACTTGTTTTTCCTTTCCGATTGTCGTTTTCCATAGGCTCTCCTTTCTCCTCTCCTCTCTCTCTCGCATCTCCATCTCTATCTCTACTCTCTTCCTCTCTATCTCTCTCTATCTCTTCTCTCTCTCTCTCTCTCTCTGTGTTGGTGTGTGTGTGTGTGTGTGTGTGTGTGTGTGTGTGTGTGTGTGTTGTGGTGTGTGTGTGTGTGTTGTCCCTTCCCCCGTTGTTTTCCTTTCCGCCTCGTCACTTCACTCGGCTCCGTCCCCCTTTTTTCCTCTTTTCCGCTTTGCCGTCGCAACTCGTTTCATCACCAACGCTAAAAGAGATAAAGATATAACCATAAACCCAAAGCAAATTAAGCAAGAAATGCAACATAGAGTAAAAACGTAAAAGGTCATATAAACAGTCTAAAAGGGCAGTTGTTAAGAAGGACAAACAATAAACCATATCATCATCATTATCATCATAGCTGCATCCACCCTGCGTTTCCACCTACGAGGGTCCCTCATGGCGAGCCGCCCGGTGGGTGGGCCCATCTCTAGCTCTTCACGACAGGTTTGATCGATCTGCACAAGCCACGACTCCTAGTCGTCCCCACCGCCTCCTCCACCCAGGGTTGTCTCGAACAGAGACATCACAAGGATCATCCTGTGGGAAACGAGCCAGGTGGCCTTATGGCCTGAGTTGGCGATCATGGATTGTGCAAGTACCAGTCTTACGGTGCAATCGTTGGTTTTACACATGGTCCCGCCAACTGTACTCCATGATCCGGTGCAAGGACCTATTACAAAAGGCATCAAGAATAGATTCCTAAGCACAAGATAGTGTCCATAGGTTTCACTACCGTGTAGTAAAACTGGCAGTATCAGGGCCTTCTGCACAAGTACCGGCATCTCCAAATACTCTTGTCGAGAGATTTCGTGATTCCTGCTGTCAGGCCATTCCGTCTACTGACTTCCTGGTCTGACAGCCC
>NC_051421.1:26913751-26919719 GCF_015228065.2 Penaeus monodon | reverse complement strand
GCCTTTTAGGAAAAAGGGGGGTTTTTTTTTGGGCCGTTGTGCCCAGAACGGCTTTCAGCGATCTCTTGCTGCTGTAAAATAAACAGTCCCATTCTACAGGTTGGTACTGTGGCAATCCAAGATTGTGCAAAAGGGGCTGTAAAACATCTGTACCAGTACACCAAGTTCTTTCTCTTCAGAGAAAAAAACGAAGGTATTCTGATGTCTGTTGCGGTAGAAAGTGATGCGAGTTCTGTCAAAAGAATTTTTTTTTTCTTTCAGTCTTGATGCCAACAATTCGGCGGATGAATTTGGCAAGTTGGGTCACGGACAAGATCTTTTATTCCTTCTGGGAAAAGGGATGGGGAGCGTCATCGGCATCATCGCTAGGAACTATTTCTTCATTGGTCTTCAATACTGGAGAATTCTTCGTCACTTAACTCAGGAAGTTCTGCTGTGACAGGTACGGGAAACTTCATCCAGTAAGGTACAGGACGACGTGCTGATTCAAGATCAGGATACTTGAGGCTGTCTGGTTCTTTCTGTTGATCCCAGTCAAATAAATACGCAGAAGTAACAGTCACTGACCATGGTTTTTCGGCTCTCTCCAAACCATGGGAAATTTCCCAAACTTCAGCCCGTCCTTCTTTCCATGGGTCCAGCGACGTGTTTACTCGGGGGCATTTCTTGCAGACCATGTGAGGCGCCCAAGCTTTGCCCTGATCACCAAGTTTCATGCCAAAAAAAGCATGATAAGCACGCTTTACGAAACTTGTGACGGGTTTTTCCTGTTAGGAACAAGGGGTGTATTCCCCGCAGATGTAGCAGAATACATCCGGCTTATTTCTGAAAGACCTTCTGGCGAATCCATATCATTCATCTGAATAAGGAAAAAATATCTTTAGCAAAGTGTGCGGTCGCAACTTGAAAATTATATCGTAATACCGCCACGAAAATGTAATACCCTTATGTATAAACCAATAACCGTAAAAAAAACAATATTTAGCAATAGAACACAAATTTGACCTGATTGAGCAAAATCAATGTTATTTTTGGATTCAGCGCATCAAAATTGTCTAAAATCAGTTAAAAAATTATTGACGATTTTTTTTGCTGTTGACCAGTGGATAATAATAATGATAATACTACTACTATCACGACTATTGCTCTTAGTGGCTAACTGTAGCAATGATGAAAATGATAATATACTTTTATTGATGGTAATAATAGTAATAATAATGATGACATCATTACTGCTACTACGACTACTACTACTACTAATTTAATGATAATAATAATAATGTTATTGATAATTATCATCATCCTAATAATAATAAAAATAACAAAAGTAAATAATAATAAAATAATAATAATAATAACAATATAATAAGTATAATAGTAATAATAATAAAAATCAATAATCTAAAGGGATAATGATAATAATAATGAAAACGTTAATAATATTAATAAAATAAAAATCAATGATAATAAAGGTTACATTATTGTTATCAGCCTGATAATGATAATAATGTTTGTGATAACAATGATAAAAATTGTATCATCTCATCATCATCATTGACACCATTATTATCATGGCGATCACCATCATCATCACAAATATAAAAGGTAATAAACAGGCATAAGATTTAGGCCCATTTCAAACAGACAGATCGAACTTTCATTTCCTTTCCCATGGAACATCAAAGAAATCACTGACATTTCTAGGAAGAGAAAACAAAAAAAGAAAAAAAAAGAGAGAGAAAAAGAAAAAAAAGAGAGAAAAAAGAGAGAAAAGGAAGAAAGAGAGAGAAGAGAGAAGAGAGAGAGAGAGGAGAAAAAAAATGAATTTGGGATTTTTCGTAATCCATTTCGATTGAAAGAGTTTCCCAAGATTCTGGCGGCGTGACTTCCCAATTGCAAGAATGGTCAACTCCTTGGCGGTGGAGGGGTGGGGAGGGGTATTCCTTGCTATTTGTCGTTTTTTGGGGTTCTTTTTTTTTTCCTCTTTCTCAAGTCATTCTCTTTTGTTTGTTTGTTCGGTTTATTTATTTTTTTTCCTCCGACTCTGCTCTTCTGGTCTCTCTCTCTCTGGTCTCTTTTCTCTCTCTCTTTCACCCATACGCTCTCTTTCTCTTTTTATCTCGATTTCTCTCTCTCTCTCTCTCTCTCTCTCTCTAAGTGTAACAGGGATAAGGATAATAGTAATAATGACGAGGATACTAATAAAACCTACCACTGCTATTGTTATTATTACTACTCATATATCATTCCGTGTTACAGCTGGATAATTTAGCATGAATTCTATCACGCCGTTTGTTTATCTATTTTTTCTACTTTTTTCTCAATATTCCACTTCGTTACAGAGAACTTTGTATTTCCAAACTTCAGTTTATGTTAAAAGTTATATCTGTGGTTGCTTTCATTGGTCAAAATAGTCATTCTGAAACTTTTTTTTCTTTTTTTTAATTGTCACACAGAGACCAAAGCAAGGATGGAATTATAATGCACTTCTGATTCTGAGTCCCCAAACCTATTAAACTTAACTTTAACTAAATTAATTTAAGACGCATAACTTACTTACCGTGGTCTCTAAGCCGGCAGAGGGAGAGAGTGAGAGTTCATATACCCTTTCTCTTGGGTTTTCAAGCCAATGGTGAAGAGTGATTGTTTTGACTGTCCCCTGTCTCTAAATATCTTTCTCCCTGTGTCTCTTTTCTGTTTCTTATAATCTTCCTCCTTTTTTCCCTCCTCTCAGACTCTGTCTCATTTTTTGTATCCCTCTCCCTCTCTCTCTCTCTCACCATCTGCATGTCTTTTCTTTCTCATCCTTTCCTTCTAACTATGTCACTTGTTTCTTTTCTCTTCTCTCTTTTCTACTCTCCCTCTCTTTCGCTATCTCTCTCTGTTTTTTATGTCTTTTCTTTCTCTTCTTTTTTATCTATATGAACTGCCCCTCCCTCCCTCCGTCTCTCTCTCTCTCTCTCTTCTCTCTCTTTCCCTCTCTTTCTCCCTCTCCTCTCTTTTCTCTCTCTCTCTCCCCTCTCTCTCCCCCCCACTCTCTCTCTCCCCTCTCCCCCCACCTCCTCTCACCCTCTCCCCCCACTTTTCTCCTCATTTATTCCTGTATAGATAACCATTACGTATTATAATAAGTCCGCTGCAGCTCTAACATTCTCCTCACCTTCCACATGTACAGGTCCCCGGAGGAAACTCTGACATACATGGAATCCTCACTAAAACGAGTCATATAACAGAGACAGATTTTACACGGTGCTGATCTTACACCTTTTCCCCCCCTCAAGATTGACGAGCCGGGGCTTTGGGGAAAGTACTTTCAAATCGTGGATTTCAAATTAGTGGGGATGGAGGACGAGAAAGAATTTTCCAAGGGATTTGTCCAACAGGGGAAAAGTATTCCGAGCTTTGCATCGGTAGATGTTAATATTCTTGTGTTTTTTTGTCATATTGAATGAAGTTGGGGTTTTTGTTGAACTATCAGGTTAGTTTTATTACGATATCTTTTTTGCTGCCCTTCTATGTATGTATCTCTGGTTTTCTGTTTTTTGTCTTATTCTCATAATCTAAAAATTTACAGTCGATAAAAAAAAAAAACAAAAATCAATTAGAAGAAACAATAAGAATTAAAACAAAAACAACAGAAAACAACAAAACAACATCCCGCGCAAATGAGATCAAATGAAAAATAAAATATTATGTTTAAAGGAAATTTCTTGGAAAGAGAAAAGCAAAGAAAAACAAGAAAAAAAATGAGAGGAGAAATGAAGAAAAATAATGCCAGAAGAAAAAAATCGAGAAGGTAGGTAGGTAAGTTAAGAGAGAGAGAAGAGAGAGAGAGAGAAGGAGAAATAGAGAGAGATAGAGAGAGAGAAAGAAAGAAAGAAAGAAAGAGAGAGAGAGAGAGAAGAGAGAGAGAAAGAGGAGAGAGGGGAAGAGGAAGAAGGAAAGAGAGCAGAGAAAGGGCAGAGAGAGGAGAGAGAGGAGAAAGGGGGAAAAGGGGGAGAAAGGGAATAATAGAAGATAGATAGATAGAAGAGGAGAAGAGAAGAGAGAGAGGAGAGAGGGGAGCAAAGAGAGAGAAGCATAATTAACTTTAATTAAAATTTTTATATATATTAGGACTAAAAAAAAATTGATGAAAGGTGAAAAAAATATTGTAACCAGGGGATTAACTTTTTTATAAAGACTGGAAATTGAGAAATTATTAGAATAATAAATTATTTTATACTATACTTATACTTACTATATACTCTATCATATTAATTTACTACTACTTTACTACTACTATATATTATTTGTTTTTGTTGTTGTTTATTAAACCTTATTATCCATTATTAAAATTTATTATTTCTTATTATATTATAATGTATTTTTACCATCATTTCATTTTTTCATTTTCATTATCATTTTAAAGATTGTTATCATCATCATTTAAATCATGATGATGATAAATTAAAAAGGGAAATAATAATAAATAAAAAATAAAATAATAACAATAAAAAATTTAAATGAAATTAAAATTAGGGGTTTAAAAATAATAAAGGAAAAAAAGGAGAAGAAAAAAAGGAAATTGAACATGTGTAATTACTTATATGCCGAATTGCAAAAATTTTTTGTGACCCAAACAAAGGTAAAAAAAAACGATTTATGAATAGGGGAAAAGACTAAAAAATTAAGATATATAAAATAGAAAGGAAAACACTAGAATATTTATGTTTTTTATATATAAATATATAAATATAAAATTTATATATATACATCATTATTATATATAATATATAATATATAATATATATATATTATAATACTATATTATATATAATAATATATTAAAATATATATACATACATTTTTAATATTATTATATATATAAAAATATTATATTTTTATATATATATATATAAAGATAATAGTATTTAGTTAATATAATTTTGTTTATGTATATTATATTATATATTAATATAATATATATATATATATGATATTATATATATGATTTTAAATAATTTAAAATATTGTACATGTATATTAATATATATATATATTTTATGATTTTAATTATTATTATTATATAATATTTAATATAAATTATTATATTGGCGTATTTGTATAATTAATATATAGTATATTTATATAATATAGAAGATATAGAATATAAAATTTATAAAATTCTACATGGTATATTTATAGATATATATATAATTATAATTATATAATACTTATAAAGTATAATAATATCTATATATTTTATATAATTACACAACAAAAACACAACACAAAGCACAAACAACAGGGAGACACCACAACCCCACACACCCACACACACACACACAACCCACAACCACACAACCACACACAACACAACACCCACAGCACACCACCATTATAAGATATATATATTATAATATTAAATTATATATAATATATATATAATATAAAACCTTAACATTGTTTTTCCTTCCGAATTAATTTTCAAAGGATATCCATTTTCCTCTCTCTCTCCTCCCTCTCTCCATAAAAGGATAAATATATATATATAAATATTAGATATTAATAAATATAATAATAAAAGTGTGGGTGGGGGTGGGGGGTGGTGGGTGTGTGTGTGGTGGTGTGTGGTGTGGGGGTGTACTTCACATTTTTTTCCTTCAACGACTCAATAGGCTCAAATTTTTTTTAGACGTTTTGAAGTGCCAAAATCACCACGTAAAGAGATAAGATTCCATAAACCAAGCAATTAGGCAGAAAGACGGGAAAACTAAAAGGTCTATAAACATCTAAAGGCAGTTGTTAGAAGGGCAACATAACCATTCATCATTATCCCTCAAGCTGCATCCAAACCCCGCGTTTCCACCTAGGGCCCTCATGGCGACCGCCGGTGGTGGGCCATCTCTCTCTTCACACAGTTTTGATCTGCACACACGACTTCCTAGGTCGTCCCACCTCCTCCCCAGGGTTTTCTCAACCCAGA
>NC_051421.1:26900486-26902986 GCF_015228065.2 Penaeus monodon | reverse complement strand
TGATCTAACTACGTATGTGTCTCTCTCTCGAGACGTGTTACAACACAAACACTACATCTGCCCAGACGATACACTCCTTATTAAGGACGTACTAAACAAATTGGAGAAACACGTCATAGCTTAATCTAACGAGTCACTACGCAGACGTGAGCTCTTCAGTTGTAAGCAGATGACAGGAAAAACATTTAATAGCTTTTATATCAGAATTGAAAAAAAGTAACTTAGGCAGTCAAAATCTGCAAAGGAAAATGAAAGAACTCTAAGGAGACACAAACGAAACAAATTATCATCATGGGAATACGTGACAATGAATTTGTGCAACTTCTCATCACCCTAGCGCCCACCAGCTCATTGGATGAGCAGTGGAAAAGTGCTATGCATATGAAGCTTCCCGCAACAATGAATCAACAAGCATGGGACCTCCCACTGGTATAAGAGCCACGTCCAGGTACAAGAAGGACAAGGTAAAATTCCATGTGTAAAGCCAAGCTAACTGAGAATCCTTGTAATAACTGTAGCCGACTACACAAGGATCAATGTCACTTGTAGAGTCAGCGGCCAAAATGGACACTTTGACCAGTGCTGCCCTACAAAGAAGCCACATTCTCCTAGAGAGAGAAACAAACCCCCCAGGCCAGTGCGAAATGAATCCAGCAACAGTCAGCTCTCCAACCAAATTAAGAGAGAGGACTCTTCACAAGCCATGACTGAGCTTCCACGATCTGCCCTCACTAACGGAAGCCACCTTGTCGTGGAAGGGGGGGGGGGGTTAAGGTCCCAATGACCTGGGGAGTCGGATCAGAGGGCTATCCATACTGAAGGGGTCACCAGCGAGGGATGAGACAAAGTGGCTCCCAGGTTCACCTAAGCCTATGAGAAAGAATGGTACACCCACCACTGGTTCATTCCATCTTGAGCCAGGGAGAACTCTCCCACATGTGTTTGTCATGCGAGGTGTCCCCTATTGCTGGGGGACAGGAGTCCTGGCGGTTGAGTAGTGCTACATGCTGTGCCCATACATCTAGCAGCACACCTCTTTGGTCCTTTATTCTGGTTAGAGGGGTGGCTTAATCAAGGCCCAGTCAAGTTAATTAGCTGGTCAAATATGGCTGGGATCAAGCAGGCACTACCCAGTTGATATCGTATAGGTCCCGCGACTGCCAACAGCACTGGGTTGTGACTATGTAGATATCCTCACTGCCCTTGTGGCTGTTGGGATTATATGAGCCCAACTACAGCTTTCCCTCGCTGGATTCCGTGCTGGGGGGGGGGGAGAATTCTAATTTGTATGCTTTCTACAAATTTAAAAAGAACTCTCTCTCCCCGATGACCTATGCAATCTTATGGCTAATCCCTCTCTGTAACCTTTACTAATTCTTTATTTCATAGTAAATACCTTGTGGTAAAGACCATTGATGGATCTGATTTGTGTATGCCTACAAGAGATTAAGACCAGTGAAAATTGTCCGATTTCCCTGCGAGTTCAAGCCCATTATGGGACCTTTGATACTGGATCTCATGGAGGAGTAATTGTGATGGTACGTCAGAATTATTCCCTTCCAGGACATCCACCTGCAGATGACATTGCAGGTGAAGGTTGCGAGGATAGGCTTAACAAGGCCTTACATTATTGCATCTATTCACCTTCCTCCACATAATCTCAACATAGATGATTTGACAGATCTACTTGGGCAGTTCAAGTTGCCTTTTCAAGGGCTTAGAGTCCTTGTTCTCAAGAATAGATGCAGTTCTTTCTGATCAGTGACACCCACACATTTCCAAATTCAAACCGGGCCATTCTCTAACTGGTTCACCTGGTTCACAGTTGGATTTCACTTGGCCGGTCATGAGACTTACATGGAAGCCACTACTTTCCAATACTTTTGGAGTGCAGAGATGGCGTCTTGAACATGCAGACTGAAATCTTTTTAGATCAAATGCAGTAATGCAGGGATCTGCGAATTATTTTCATTGCATTCAAAATGTTGTTAATCACTTCACATCACGAATACACCTTGCAGCAGAAGCATCCATTCCCAAAAGTGATATACCAAGAGAAGTGAGAGACAAATTGTTCTGGCCTACATCAGAAAATCAGTGACCGGGTTTGCATTCAGAACCTGTGTCACTCCGCTGACATAAGGTTGGTACAATATGGGAATCGACAGATCTCGAGCTTATCAGGTCCAGCTCCCTAGGGGCCGAATATGTTGGAGGAATCGCCGATGTTCTCCGTCCTGTCTACTTTCTCGGTGGCTCCATCCATTCCTGATGAACCATGCAATCCTACTGGCAACCTACTTCCTCGCCGCTGTGAGAGAATTCGTCGACTCAAGAAATGTCAGTTCAAGAACATATAAGGGGGCGGGAGGAATGGGCTATTTGTGATATGGATATATATTGATGCTAACTGACAACTCGCAGCGCCTTTATCGCTAAGTCAGTCACCCATGCGAGTCTCCCAGGACAAGAGTACGTTGCTCTGCTCTTCCCTGTTTTG
>NC_051421.1:26885486-26887986 GCF_015228065.2 Penaeus monodon | reverse complement strand
AGTAGCAGAGGCAGTAATAGTAAAAGTCATATTTACAATAAAAGAAAAAATGGGGAAAAAAGAAAAAGGAAATAGCAAACAATCTCGCACTTTAAAACCGTTTTTATTTATTTATTTTTATTTGCAGAAGGAACACCCGCCCCCGAGAAAAAAGACCAAAAAACAAATAAAAATAAAAACGATACTCTGTAATCAGTCATTCCATGTGGTACGGTCTGACACGCGATACAGATCATCGGCCTAATCGCCTTAAGATCTGACACGCAAGTTGGCAAAGAATATGGTGTCACGGCACGTTTAACCTTCCGTATTTTGGGAGGTATAAAGATCGAGTCACAGGTGGCTAGGGAGTGTGGCGTGGAGGATAGGGAGGGGGTGGGGTGCGGTGGGGGGAGGGGAGATAAGGGTGTTGAAATCACGAAAAGAAAAAAAAAAAATCAAAATATGAATTTTACAAGATATACCCCCCCAAAAAAAAAAAGAAGAAGAAGAAAAAAGAAAAAGAAAACCGATGTTGTTATTTTTTCGAAAAGAAATCTTTGGGATTACATGAATTTGTGTTTTTAATCCGCTTGGTGACTTCTCTTCACGTGATCGTTACGGTTTCGAGATTCCTTTATTATCTTATCGTGACAGTTCTGTGACGGGCCATGTCAGTGTTTCGGCAAGAGTCTTGTGATTACATTATTTATTTTAATTTCCATGGGGGGGGGACGTTAAAATGTTTCCACGTTCATTGAAAACGATGCTGATTCTAATTATCAGTATTATCATCTACAAATAGATATTACCGTGTCCACGATTATCATTACGACTATAATTAGCAACAATATAATGATTATTGTCTTTATTACTACGATTGAAGTGATTAATGTAACCACTTCAGTTGGCAGGACCATGTGTCCAGCCGGCGGTTACACCGTGAGACTGGCATGGGACCTGTTATTTGCATAATCCGGGATCGCCAACTCAGGCTATATGGCCACCTAGCTCGCCTCCCTGTGGACGATCCTGCCCATTAGGTTGTTTCTCTGCGAGACAACCCTGGGTGGAGGAGGCCTGTGGGACAACCCAGGAGGCCATGGCTTGGGCAGCTCGACGAGACCTGTCGCGAGGAATTAGAGATGGGCCGAGGGCCTGCCTGGAGACTCGCCTCGAGGGATCCTCGTGGCTGGAAGCGAAGGGTGGATGCGGCCATGCGCCCCCGTCGGCGTTAGCCCCTTGGTGATGATGAATATAACCACTTCCGGTATCATCGCTTTTGACAATGTTTTCACTACCTTTATTTGTCTGTCTCGTTTAGTTCCACACTGACATATCGCTGAAAACAATCAATTAGCATACCGGCGTTTCACGTGGAAAGGTCAATCTAAAGGTTCTTTGAATGGCTTATTGATTGTTTGGTCATTTCTTTCCGTCATATGATAATTACACTGACGAAGCATTTCGGACATTTTCTTTTCGTCTTTTGTTCCTGTGAGTGTTATTCTGAATGTATGATCAGCTGATTAATTATTTGCTTGTCTGTTTTCAAGTTCTATTTTCTCTAATCGTAGTTAATGTTATTTGGAAGTTTTTTTTTTTTTTTTTTTTTTTTTTTTTTTTTTTGTCTTGTGGGCAGACGTTGGCTCTTCGGTAAAAAAAATAAAAAATTGGATAGAATTATTTTTTTTTGAAATGTGAATTCCACTTGTTTTCTATGAATATGTCAGGTCAGTGTTGTGGTAAGTGCAGAATTATTATTATAAAAAAGGTAGCTAACGATATATCTGACTCGCGACAGCTCTCCTGCCTGGGTATTGTTACTTATCTTGCCTAAATTTAATTGAAGAATGGTGTTTTGAATTCTTGTAAAGACTGGGTATAATTTCACCGCCGGCGATACAGTCGGTAAACATAAAGTTATTCACACACACACACACACATACACACACACACACACACACACACACACACAGTGAGAATTTGCGTAATTAGTTTCCAACAAATTCATCCATCGACTTTACACTTGATATCCAGGGTAGAAATTACTTGTTTGGGTATTGACCTCTGAACTCTCAAGAACAATGCAGTTATCGAAGGAATTAGCTGCAGAAGGGGTCATTTTCCTGCGGTGTTAATCTTTGTCTCATCAGAGTGCCTTTAAGAATAAATATGGTAATACTGCTGCTGCTGACTGTGATAATGATAATGTTGATGCTGATAATAGTAACAGTAATGTCAGCAGTGATAATGATAATACTATTTTATATAATATATAATACTAATGAGATAACATTATGATAATAATGATAAAAAGAAATTGACAGTGATGATAAAAATATAAATTGACAGTGATAAATATGAAAATAATACTAATGCTAATGCTAATGGTACTGATAACCATAACAATGTAGATAATAATAATAATGATAATTATAATAATTAAGATGATACAAAAACAACAACAATGACAATAATGGTAATGATAATGATAATAGGGATACTTTACTACTATTAC
>NC_051421.1:26874863-26885386 GCF_015228065.2 Penaeus monodon | reverse complement strand
TTTTTATTATAATATTAATATATAATATAAATATATATATATATATTTTATGTATTAATTTATTATATTATATATATTATATATATATATATTTATATATATATTAATAATATATATTAATATTTTAGTATAATATATATTATATAGTATTTATCATTTTTTTGTTTTGATTGTTATGTAATTGATTATATTGTTAATATATATATATATATATATATATAATATATTGTTTTGTTGTATCTTGAGTATTGTTTGTTTTTATGAATTATATATATATATATTATATATTATATATAATTTTTATGTTTGTGTTGTGTTGGTGTGTGTGTGTGTGTGTGTGTGTGTGTGTGTGTGTGTGTGTTGTGTGTGTGTGTGTGTGTGTGTGTGTGTGTGTGTGTGTTTGTATGTCTGTATGTGTATAATGATAGCACTTGAAGTTATGATAATTATGCTACTCATATTGTTAATGATGACAGAAGTAATAAACAATTATGATGGTTATCTTCAGAGCAGTAATAATAATTACGACGATGATTATACTAGAAATATCAATAATGAAAAGAAAAAGAAAATATTTTAAGAATAACCTTACTAGTAGTAACGTTAATGGTAACAGCCAAAACATGAAGAGAAACAATAGTAACGGAGGTGATTGTGATATTGATATTGATGATGAAGATGATAGTGGTGAAAATAACTGGCAATAACAGAGCCTCTGAAGAGTAACCATAACAAGAAGGACGTAAAAATATAACCCATGTTAATGGTGGTTTCCCCATACCAATTATTACAAGATACCTTTCGGGGCACGAAAACAAATTATAACAAGGTCTAATGAAAATTTGATGGATAAATATCTAGTGAGAGGTAGTTTGAAACCTTTTGGCCCTTTGTGAATAAGAATGCCAGCTTTTGGCATTACTTTATCATGCATTCTTTTCAGGATTAAACAACGGAAATGTTCATTATAATCTGTCTCATTATTAGTTTGTGTTAGGATGGGTCATTAGGGATATAAATGTATCTTAAATGCACAGATGTTGCTTATATTTGTTTAGAAAAATTGTATTTCTACCTTTAAGTAAGAAAGAAAACAGTAAAGCGTTTACATTAGAGTGTAACAGCCCTCCCTACCGTATTGCACTGTACATGTAAAACCTCAATAACACGGCCTTGTTCTGAGTCATTTCCCACTACGGCTCCAGGAACTGCGTGTAAATCTTCGTTAAAGTTATTCATGCATGAGTAGATGGGTAAGTTCATGGAGTGATTTGGGGGTCGTTAAAGGGTTTTTTTTTTATTATAATATAATATATATATATATATATATATATAATATATATCATATATATATATATATATTATATATATATATATATATATATACGTGTGTGTGTGTGTGTGTGTGTGTGTGTAAACACGCACACACACACACACACACACACACACAGATATAGTTATATATATATATTTTATAAAAAAATAAGAGAGAGAGAGAGAGGGGACCGAGAGAGAGAGAGAGAGAGAGAGAGAGAGAGAGGAAGAGAGAGAGAGAGAGAGAGAGAGACAGACAGACAGACAGAAAGACAGACAGAGGCCAAACAAGAAAGAGAAACGCCTGTCGCCCAGTACAGGGTGCTGCCAAACGAATAAAAGCAGATACATTATTATTCGAGAAAATATTCACCTTTATTTCCCGTAGCCTGCCTGGGGTCATTAACCTCCCCTAGCGATTAATCTTTTAGTAACTGATTAAGATCCAGTAACCAGAGACACGTCTAGATCAGGTACATTGTTGTTGCATTTCTTCAGCAAGCTTTTGAGTTGTGTTTTATTATACTGATATTTATTTACCCTTATTTAATCGTTTTCTTCTTCTTCTTTCTTTCTTTCTTTCCCTTTTTATTATTATTATTTTTTTTTTTTTTTTGTAAAGTACTTGCATTTCAATAAAATTTCAATTGTCTTTTACTTTTTTTGTATCATAACTATTACTATAATTATCGTAGTCATTATTTTCACTAGTATTATACGTTATTATCATAATTAACATGTTTTTGTTATTATGATTGTTAGCATCTTGCTCATCATTCTATTATTATTATCATTATCATCACTATTATTACTATTACTATTATTATCATCATTACTGATGTTGATATTGTTGCTTATTTTTTTAGTAATAATAGTAGTGGTATCAATATCACTGTTGCTATTGTTATTATCATTATCAGCACTATCATCATTATCTTTACTACCATTAGTAGTAGTAGTAATAGCAGTAGTAGTAGTAGCGGTAATAGTAGTAGTAATAGTACCATATTATTTATTATTATCATTATTTTATCATCACTATTTTCATTGTAATTACTATTGTAATTACTATTATTATTATCATTTTCATTATCATTATTATTATTATTGCTATAATTATTACTACCATTAGTATTACTATTATCAATATTACTGTTATTATTATTTTTATTATTATTATTATTATTTTATCATTATTATTATTATTATTATCATTATTATTATCATTATTATTATCATTATCATTATCATCATCATTATCATCTTTATTATTATTGTTATCATCCATGTTTTCATCACTATCATTATCTTTGTAATCATTGCTGTTACTATTATTATTATTATTATTATTATTATTATTATTATTACTATCATTTTTATTATTATTATCATTATTATTATTATTTCTAATGCTGTTATTATTGTTAATATTAATTTTATATTGCTGTTATCATTATCACTATTATTATAGTTATCATTAACATTAATATTATTGTCATTACTATTATTACTATTGTTGCTGTTATCATTATTATTATCATTATTGTTATTATTGCTATCTTATTTTGCTACTATCATTATCATTGTTGTTGTTTTTAACATTATCATTATTTTTGTTGTTATGTTTGCTATTATCATTACTATTTTTATATTATTATTAGTGTTATTATTATTCATATTATTATTTATATTATTATCATTATAATTATTATTAATAATGATAATATTATTATTATTATTATTATTATAATTATTATTATTATTATTATTATTATTATTATTATTATTATTATCATTATTATTATTATTACCATTCTTATTCTTATTCTTATTCTTGTTTTTTCTTGTTAGTATTATCCTAGTTATCATTTTTATCATTATTGTTATTACTATTGTTTTCATCCTTTTTATTATTATTGGTATTATCATTATTATTGTTATTTCTATCATTAATATTATCATTAACATCATAATAATTATTATCATTAACATCATAATAATCAGTATCATTATCATTTTAATGTTATTATCATTATTAATACTATTATTATCATTATTATTATTGTTGTTATTGTTATGGTTGCTGTTTTCGTTCTTGTTCTTGCTACTGCTGTTATTTTTATTATGAGTATTATCATTTTATTACTTTTATCATTATTTTACAAATTACTAGTATTATAATTATTACAAGCATTATCATTATATTATTATTTTTATTATCATAGCCTCCGGGTTAGTACAGTGGTAACGTGTCGGCCTCTCGTCCGAGGGGTCGGCGGTTCGCGCCCCGCCCAGGCGCGAGAAGTTGCAACTGTCGCCTGGAGGTTACTACTGTGGCTGGGCACCACGCGGGAAGGACTGGTTCAGCGGGTCAGCACCAGCTGACACACGTGAGCGAGTCGGCATTAGTCGACACAGGCCGGGCTCCCCTCATGGCATGGCCCGGGCGAGGCTAAGCTTCGCATATCGGACTTTAGTATCATTATTAATCATTGTTATTATTATCATTATTATTATTATCAGTATCATTACTCTTGATAGCATCATTGCTACTACTATAGGTAATATTATTATCATTATTGTCATCACTACTATTGATATTATTTGAGTTGCTCTTATCATTATTATCATTATTGATGCATCAATATTGATTATTTTCATTATGATTTTTTTATTGTTATTACTATTACTACCATCATTACCATTATCATTATCACAGTTATTATTATCGTAATTATCATTATTTGTATTATTATAATCATAATTATTTTTGTCAATCATTATTATCATTATTATCATTATTATCATTATAATTATCAGTACATTTACAATCATCATTACTATTATTATTATTAATGTTATCATTATCATAATCATTATTTTCATTATCATACTTATTATTATTGTTGTTATCATTATTGCCAGAACTATTATGATTCTCGCTATCATTACATTATTATTATTATTATTATTATTATTATTATTATTATTATTATTGTTGTTGCTTTGATTATTATTATTGTCATTGTCATTACCACTATTAATAGCAGTAGTATTAGTGTTAGTATTGGTATTATAATGATAATAATAATTATTATTATTATCATTATCATTATTATTATTATTATTATTATTATTATTATTATCATTGAATAGAAAAAACACTCTTCCGTGTTGAGACAATGGAAGAAAAAAACCACAATACAAAAACTAGATTTATTGATAATGAGACTACAGTTTCGAAATACACCTTGATTCCGTCTTCAGACGTGAGGATGGAATCCAGGTGGATTTCGAAACTGTAGTCTCATTTTCAATAAATCTAGTTTTTATATTGTGGGTTTTTCTTCCATTATTATTTTTATTATCATCATCACCATCACCATCACCATCACCATCACCATCATCATCATCATCATCATCATCATCATCATCATTATCATTGTTATTATCATGATCATTATTATTATTCCTACTATTGTTATTATTACTATTATTATTGTTATCATCATCGTTATTATTATTATTACTATTATTAGTAGTAGTAGTAGTAGTATCATTATTATTACTATTATCATTATCAATAATATTACCATTCTTTTTATCATTATTACTACTACTATTATTATTATCATTATTATTATCATTTTATCATGATTCTTATTACTGTCATTATCATTATCATTTTCATTATCATTATTATTCCTATTGTTCTGATTATTGTTACTATTACCATTATGACAGTTATTATCATCAGTTTTTATTATGATTATCGTAATTACCATTGCTATTTGTAGTAGTAGTATTACTACTGCCGTCATTAATATTATCAGTAGTATCAGTATTATCATTATACCTATCATCATTTTATCTTTTTAATTATTACTCGTAGTCCTACTTTTTCCATAATATTTATTATTTTCATTTTTATTATTGTCGTTTTTATTATTATTATTACCAATATTGCTATCACAATAATAATTATTATCATTATTAGTATTATCGTTAGTATTATTATTATTACAATTATTCATGATCATAATCACATCGGGACACTAAATAAGATTGCAATACAATATCCTGCAACATTTAATTGTGATATTCATTCATTCACAATATAACTATTCTTACTAAATTCAGATATCTCTCAGGTTTTCTTTTTTTTTCTCTCTGTTACCCATGTTTTTTCCTTAAATAACAGGATTTATATTACATGTTAACTGCATTTTATTATAATCCCTTCAAGTAAACACGTCAAGTCAAAGCATTGCTAGAATATAAGCCTTCTCGTAAAGACTAAATAAAAGTGTAAGTTAATGTTATTTACCGTGTAATCACTTGAAAATATTATATGAATATATATATATATATATATATATATATATATATATATATATATATATATATATATATATATAATTAAGAGCTAATGATCAGATGATTTGTTTGTATCTTATGATTTTTAATTCCCTGGTTTGCTCATGCGAAACTGATATAAAATAAATAAATGAATAAATAAATAAATAAATAAAGCAAAAAAAAAATGTAAATAAATAACAGAAAAGGAAAGGAAAATCAGTGGAAAAAATATGCATGTTTTTTTTTTTATTTTTTACCAGCATTAAAGGAGATAAAATACGACTGTCAAATATTGCCTTTTTTATTCGCGAGTATTCAGACTTAATCTTTGTGACTGATAACAAAAAAGCTGAAAATCTGATTAAGGCTTAGCTTTAACGACAACTTAATCTGCTTGTATTTGTCTCTTTTATATGATAATAATATTATCTTTCTTCGAATAAATGAATAACACATTTGCCGGCCTGTGAGCAGATGACAGATCATAATTAAATTTTGTGCTATTTTGCGATGTACTGAATACATTTTCTCTGTACCTTTCTCCAAAAGAGACTTAAAGCATTATTTTCCTTTGGTAAATAATATAAATAAATGTGTGATACTACTGCAGAAGGTTTCAGTCCAGCAAAACGATATACAAAACGCTATCTTAGGCTCAGAATGCCTAAATGGAGAACGGTGATAATAGCGGAAAATGTTCGTCTATGAGAAAAGTTGTACAATGAACGTTTTGATTCCCTATTTTCGTTGCTTGCTTGCTTGCTTGTTTTCTGTGGGGAAAAAAGTATGAATGAGAATTAATGCCTTCACAGAGATGTATCTGATGCTTCGATTAAATCTTCATAAAAATATATGCATTCTGATAGCGGATTTATCGAAAAGCAGCAAACAGCTCTCTTGCGCTGTGAAGATTATCATATTCACTCATACTTTTTTCTGTATTTATCGCAATGAAATTTTGTCCGCATAGAATATACTCCGTTTATTTTCATAACGGATCTTTACCCATTCAATATTCAGAGAGCGAAAGGTTATACCAACCGGTTGATTGTGATGGTCCAATAGGTCACAATACGGAGATCTGATAGGTCTGATTTAAATATATATAAAGTCCTTAATATGTTTGAATTATAAAATGGAAAAAACGCGTATAACTTGATAAGCTATGTATATTTTAACCTTAGCTTCACGTACGTTAAAACATGCAGTCAGGTTTCGGTCTTTTTTTTATCAGCATCATCATTGCTGTGATAATGACCACTGTTATTATTATTACATCTACTGCTACTACTACTACAACTGCTACTAGTTATTCTACTACTACCACTACCAAGATTAAATGGACTATTATTACTACTACTGTATCTAGTACTACTATCGTGATTCAGCAGAATTAATAAGATCATTGTCCTTAAGTATTGGGTCAGGATGGAGGTTTCCAGGAAACAAACTTAACCTTACAGTATTTATTTCGATAAAACTGAACGAAAGTGACTAAAATTGTGTAAAAGACTTAAAACAAATAAACTAACCAAAACCAATTGTAAGGAAAAACAAAAAAAAAAAAAAAAAAAAAAAAAAAAAAAACTAAAGTGAGCAAGATTCACAAAGCTTAAAACTCAAAATGAACTTAAATGAGGAAATATAAATCCCTACAAATAATAAAACACAGCAAAAAATAAAATAGAAACAGAACTTAAGTGAAGTGAAATAACAAAAGAGAACAAAAGACAACAGCAAATGAAATAAAAGAACATAAAAAAAAACCTGCGACGGTCCATCAAAACAAAACTCGTAATAACGAAAGAAAACAAAGCACATCCCCTTTAAATACGTCTTACGTCCCTTGGCCATAAACAAACCTCTTTACTTTAACTCTTGCAACGGAGACTCGGTGGGCCTTGCAACACGACCGGTTCCAGAGTTCACCAGCGAAACCCCTTGATTCTGACACTTCTTTTTTGGCTGTAAACAGATAATCGCCGAAAGCGATTGCCGAGTGTCTGGTTCTAATTTGTGATCGAAAATGGTCTATAAATTCTTTAAAAAGTTTTGGTTCGCTGGACCTTACAATGTTTAAGTAAAAATTAACAAAATAAAAGTATAAAAGCACACAGAAGTAAATATATAAACGTTAAAATGAAATGGAAATAAAAAACGGGAATCTACAAAGCGTAGCATGAAAACGGCAGATAAATTATACAATAAAAACAGAAAAACTAGATCAGGTTTGTTTAAAAAGAAATCATCAAAATAAAACCTCAAAATAAAAGAAAAAGATCATTAAAACAATATTAAAATAGGTCACTACACTACTACTACTACTATTACTATGACTACTATAGCTACTTTAACTATTAATGCTTCTACTAGTACTTCTACTATGACAATATTACTACTTCTATTCTCATCATTATTATCATTATTATTATCATCATCATCATCATCATCATCATCATCATCATCATCATCATCATCATCATCATTATCATCACATCATAATCATAAACATCACCATCTCATCATCACCCTCATCATTATCATTCATTATCAAATTTTTTCTACTATTTATATTATCATTTAATTTTTTTTATTGTTATTTTATATTAATATATAAATATTATTATATTTTTACCTTTTTATTGTTGTTTTTTGTATAATTTAAATATTATATATCATTTTATTATTATTTTCATTGTTTGGTTTTTGTAATTCATTCTTAATTATTTTAATTATCATTATTTATTTTATCATCATTTTAAATTTATCATTCATTTAGAAATTTTAACATTAGTATATTATTTTATATAAAATATATTTTATTATCACTGCATTTCTTTTTATCCCTTCATTATCATTAAAGTACCGCCAAGTATTAAAAATATTTTAAAATAGAAAAATTAACACCGCTGACTTCTGACTAATTTCTCGATAACCCTTTCATTTGAGAGCAGAGGGAATACCAACTAATTCTTAAAGGTAATGATGAGAAAAGTTGGAAAAATTACCCAAATTTCCTTTGTTGTTGTTCTTGGGTTCGGGTAAAAGGGTGGTTGAAAACAAGTTTTAATTTCACCCTGGATTTTCCCCCCTTAAAGTTAAATAATTTTCAATAAATTAGCAAAATTCTACCCGGGTGGGTGTGTGGTGTGTTTGTTGTTTTTTTTTAATAATTTGTTACCAAAAACCCGGATGAAATTATAAAACAAATTTTCAAAATTTTAACAAAAAAAATTAAAATTTCAAATAATTTTTTTACCCGGAAGGGGAACTGTCGCCACAAAAAAGACTAAAAAAAAAAAAAAAAAAAAAAAAAACTTCCAAATAACTTTAAAACTACGATTAGAAAAAAATAGAACTAAAAAACAGACAAGAAAAATATTAATCAGCTGATCATACATTCAGAATAACCTCACAGGAACAAAAAACGAAAAAAAAATGTCCGAAATGCTTCGTCAGGTAATTATCATATGACGGAAAGAAATGACAAACAATCAATAAAGCCATTCAAAGAACCTTTAGATTGACCTTTCCACGTGAAACGCCGGTATGCTAATTTATTGTTTTCAGCGATATGTTCAGTGTGGAAATAAACGAGACAGACAAATAAAGGTAGTGAAAACATTGTCAAAAGCGATGATACCGGAAGTGGTTATATTCATCATCACCCAAAGGGGCTAACGCCGACGGGGGCGCATGGCGCATCCACCTTCGCTTCCAGCCACGAGGGTCCCTCGAGGCGAGTCTCCAGGCAGGCCCCGGCCATCTCTAATCCTCGCGACAGGTCTCGTCGACTGCCCCAAACCATGGCCTCCTGGGTTGTCCCACAGGCCTCTCCACCCAGGGTTGTCTCGCAGAGAAACAACCTAATGGGCAGGATCGTCCACAGGGGGGCGAGCTAGGTGGCCATATAGCCTGAGTTGGCGGATCCGGGATTATGCAAAAACAGGTCCCATGCCAGTCTCACGGTGTAACCGCCGGCTGGACACATGGTCCTTTGCCAATGAATTTGGTTACATTAATCCTTAAATCGTAGTAATAAAGACAATAATCATTATATGTTGCTAATTATAGTCGTAATGATAATTGTGGGACCGGTAATATCTATTTGTAGATGATAATACTGATAATTAGAATCAGCATCGTTTTCAATGAACGTGGAAACATTTTAACGTCCCCCCCATGGAATTTAAAATAAATAATGTAATCACAAGACTCTTGCCGAAACACTGACAGGGCCGTCACAGAACTGTCCGATAAAATATAAAGGAATCTCGAAACCGAAAACGATCACGTGAAGAGAAGTCACCAAGCGGATTAAAAACACAATTCATGTAATCCCAAGATTTTTTTTCGAAAAAATAACAACATGGGTTTTCTTTTCTTTTTTTCTTCTTCTTCTTTTTTTTTGGGGGGGGTATATCTTGTAAATTTATATTTTTATTTTTTTTTTTCTTTTCGGATTTCAACACCCTTATCTCCCCTCCCCCACCGCACCCCAAACCCCCCCCCTATCCTCCACGCCACACTCCCTAGCCACCTGTGACTCGATCTTTTTTACCTCCCAAAATACGGAAGGTTAAAGTGCCGTGACACCATATTCTTTGCCAACTTGCGTGTCAGATCTTAAGGCGATTAGGCCGATGATCTGTATCGCGTGTCAGACCGTACCACATGGAATGACTGATTACAGAGTATCGTTTTATTTTTTTTTTTTGGTCTTTTTTCTCGGGGGCGGGTGTTCCTTCTGCAAATAAAAATAAATAAATAAAAACGGTTTAAAGTGCGAGATTGTTTGCTTTTTCCCTTTTTTCTTTTTCCCATTTTTCTTTTATTGTAAATAGACTTTT
>NC_051421.1:26837678-26840178 GCF_015228065.2 Penaeus monodon | reverse complement strand
TATATATTTTTCATTAGCCATTCATTCCACTGCAGGACATAGGCCTCTCTCAATTCACTACTGAGAGGTTATATATGGCAGTGCCACCCTTGCCTGATTGGATGCCCTTCCTAATCAACCGCGGTTTGTGCCACGGCGGTGACTTCCCCTACGACGCTTGCGTTTGACTTCTCAAGGCGATATGTCGTTTTCTAGGAGGGCAATCGAGGTGAAGTTCCTTGCCAAAGGGAACAACGCGCCGGCCGGTGACTCGAACCCTCGAACTCAGATTGCCGCCGTGACAATCTTGAGTCCGATGCTCTAACCGCTCGGCCACCACGGCCTCTAATTTCAAATCACTGAAGTAAAACCCTAGTCCGCACCGAACCTCAGCATTACAAGATACACGTCACAGGAACCTTATGGGAATCCCATATATGGCTAAAAGAGAAAAGAGTAAAAGTATGGGTAAAAGAAGCAGATGATAATAGAAATAAAAGTAAAATGCAAGGGAAAAATACGAAAAATCTATGAATAGCAAACAGGTTTTGGAACTCCAGTCGAGACTTCGGCTTCAATCTCCGGCCACACAGCAGGTCACCCCGTCAGCCAAGAACCTCACCTGTGTTGCATTATCTACGTCATCTTTATGAAAATGTGACAGTAATATATCCTCTGATAACGTGTTTTTTAAATGATAAATTCGTGATTTTTTTCATGAGATACTTATCTTTGCTGTGGATTGGTTTACGCAAACATAAAAAAGAAAGAAAGAAAGAAAGAAAGAAAGAAAGAAAAAAAAGAGTAAAGAAAGAGCTTATATAAACAATCATCCAAAACTGTACGAATCACGTGTTTGTGATTGTTCATACTTAATCTCAAGCTTTAGTTCAATACGCGTGAAAAATACGTCTCATAAAAACAGCAAATCAGTGTAAGGATCCATCTAACCTAAAGCCTCACGCTTCCTCTCTCCCTTTATCTCTCCCTCCCTTCCTCCGTCCCCCCCTCCCTTCCCTCTCTCTCTATTTCTCCTTTTCTTCCTCCAACACATTCTCCCTCTTTCTCCTTTTCTTCCCCCAACACATTCTCTTTCTGACTATCTATCTGTCTCCCTCCCTCCCTCCCTGCCTCCCTCCCCCACTCCCTTCCTTCCCCTCCATAATCTACGCAGTTCTCCAACGTGCCTGAGCAATGACGTCACAGCTCCGGAGATGGGAGAGAGATGTCAGCAGTGAGGGCTGGTGGAAGGGGGGTGGGAGGGGGAGGGTGTGGCTTGGCGGTTGCGGACGAGGGACAGGTAAAGGATGGGGTGAGGGGAGGATGAGGGTGAAGTGAGGGCGTGGAGAGCAGGGGGAAGAGCGAAGACAAGACGAGGGGAAGAGGGGAAAGCAAAGGAATGGGATGAGAGGAGGAGGAGGAGCATGGAAGAGTAAGGAATTGAGATGAAGAGAAGAGAGAAAGAGAGAAAATAGTATGAAAGGAAGAGAAACAGACAAGAAAATATGGGGAAAGGGAGAGGGGGAATAGGACAATGGGAAACGAGAGAGCGGGCAATAAAGGAGAGAAAAAAGAGCAAAATAAGGGAAAAATCAAGAGAAAAAAGCAAAATAAAGGGAAATTCAAAGAGAAAAATGAGAAAAATAAGGGGAAAGTCAAGAGAAAAGAGGATTTATCTAACATCCCTAGCATTTACAACTTACTTGCATTTCAAAGGTTTTTCGAAAATGGTCTCTCTGGTTTTTATACGTTTTTTAAGGAGGGAAAAGGTAGGTCGAGACGGCCAGCATATGGATATGGGCGGAAAGTGTATTAGCTAAGTTTGGGGAGTACATAAGATAACTAAGTTAGTAGGGTCGGGGATAAGAGAGGGGATAAGAGAGGGGAAAGAGAGAGAGAGAGAGAGAAAGAAAGAGAGAGAGAGAGAGAGAGAGAGAGAGAGAGAGAGAGAGAGAGGAGAGAGAGAGAGAGAGAGAGAGAGAGAGAGAGGAGAGAGAGGGGGGTATAACACACACACACACACACACACACACACACACACACACACACACACACACACACACACACACATATATATATATATATATATTATATATATATATAATATATATATATACTATATATATACATATATATATATTATATATATTATATATGATATACTAATAATATATATCTATATTATATATATATATACATATATACACACATATAAGTATGTGTGTGTATGTAGGTATATGCATATACACATATATACCTATCTATCCATCTATCTATCAGTTTATAAACACACACTCACAAATAATGCAACGTAGAAAGATATATAGACATCCGTTACAGATATACTGACAAATATAAAAAAGACAGATAGACAGATCCTTCGACAGCAAGACAGACAGCTCCATAGACAGATAGATAGACAGAGGAGGCGAGAGAGAGCCAGGTAAAGGAAATACTTGGGTGAGGCCGAGACAGGTACATCCTCGTAATCAAATGAATTATTGAAAAGTTTACTCCTCTC
>NC_051421.1:26830178-26832678 GCF_015228065.2 Penaeus monodon | reverse complement strand
TCACTTGAGAATATATTTTTTACTTCTTTTTAAAAATGTGCCTTCGCCACGTGGAGGATATCGTTAGTTAAAAAAAATCTGGTGCTTTGTATTGTTTGCTGTAATATTGCGTCGAGTATGAAAACACATTTGATAAAAGTATTGTGGATTAGTACTGGTTTAGACTTTATGGATGTCTAGTGAAGTAATTTCGTTTTGATGGATAGATGCTATTAATATATATATATATATATATATATATATATATATATATATATATATATATATATATATATATATGTATGTGTGTGTGTGTGTGTATACACACACACACACACACACACACACACACACACACACACACACACACACACACAAACACACACACACACACACACACATATATATATATATGTGTACATATTTTTTTCTTCCGGGATGTGTTTTATGCTCCCCTTCCTTCACTTTGAATAAATAATTAATCGTCAGAATGATATCTGTTTTTTTTTTATCTCTACGTAGCAGAATGATATGGGAAACGTTACATTTAATCTACGGCATACTTTTTAAACCACATTATACCCTCAAGCAGACCCTGTAACGCACTAAGATCTTTTTAATAATCAAGAAAAAAACAACATATGGGTAAAAGTCTACTTAGCAGGATAATGAGAAACGAAAGGAGAAAGACAAGTGGAAAGATTAACGAAAGAAGCGACGAAAGAAAATGACATGAAGTGAAAGAAAGAAAAAGAGAGATGAAGACTAAGTGAAGGATTAAAAAGCGAAGGAGATATATAAGAGACGGATAAAGAGAAGACACGAAAGATAAACACAAACAAAACAAACAAAAAATGACGAAGAAAAATAGTGAAAATAGATAAGAAAAGGATAAAGAGAATACAACAAAGATAAAGACAGAAGAAACAAACAAACCAAAAAGACGAAGAAAAACGAAAGAGAAGAGACAAACGAAAGAAACACAATAGATAAACGCAAAACAAGAGATACGAAGAAAGAGGCTCAAGGAATAGACAAAAATATACAGACGGAGGTCAAAATCCAAAAGAAACGAAATGGAAAGACATAAAAGGAAGAACTAAGAGAAAGTGAGGATAAATAGTAACGAATAATAAAAAAACGAAAGAACCACAAAACGTAAGACCTAAGAATCGAGAGATGAAGAAGAAGAAGAAAAAAAGTATATACAAAAAGAAGGAACAACAACAAAAAAAGACAAAATCCATTGATATGACACAAAAAAAGCAAAGAAAAGACCCACAATAAAGAGAGAGAAGAAAAAAAAAAAATCAGTACATAACCCTCCTCAATTCTCCACAAGGGAGGGGGTGAGGGAGGTGAGGGGGGTGAGGGGGTGAGGGGGGTGAGGGGGTGAGGGGGCGGCGAGACAACGGGGTCTCTCAGTGCAAGATTGTGCAAGGCGAGCAAGGAGGCTGCCCCGCTGTGAAAAGAAACCTAATTATGGCGAGGCTTCCGCGTCACCACAAGATTTACAAAACAGAGGCTTCGTGAGACTTACCCCCCCCCCCCCCCCACGCCACGCTACCTGTGAAATCCCGTAAAAAAATTATATTTGTTTAGCATGTGAGTTATTAGGCATATTATGTTTTTTTCTTTTTATTTTTTCATTTTTTTATTTTTTGTCGGAATGAAAGAGGCTGATTATAATCCATAGTGCCACTTGAATATTGAAGCATCAAATCCGGAATGCGAAAAAAAATATATTTAAAAAAGGAGGTTAATCTTGATGTCCTTGTATAATGGACAAACCCACGCTACGCTGCCTGAACAAAGCATCTTATTCACTCACTGGAGATTATTCACTCTCTTTTCCTTTCAGGGTCCATGCAAACACTGCAGAAAGGTCGCTGGTGCGTTCCGAGCTCTCCGCCGCCCCAGACTCTTCGTGGTCGCGGCCGAGGGTAAACAGATGCCGGCTCAGGCTCCCCCTCGCATTGCAGGGGGTAGGTTTGCATGTATTACGTATGTGTATACATACATATATAATACATGTACACATGCACTTCCATATGTATGTGCACACACACACACACACACACACACACACACACACACACACACACACACACACACACACACACACATAACCATCATCATCATAAGTCAGAGGCGGGCTTGCGCCCGCAACTTGGGAGATCGCAAGAACTCTGTCCACTGTTGGCTATTAGATGCACAGTCAATACGGTTATGTCTCCAGTTAGTGTCCCACAAACGTAAATGTGCTGCAGCTTCAGGGGGTAGGTCCTTCAGGATGGTGGACAGCCATGTCGCCCGTGAGCATTTCCAGGCAGGTGCAGGGTCTGCCATAAGAGCCAATTGAACTACCTGTCACTCATCCATACGTAGAATTTGTCCAAGATAAGTGATCCGTCTGCGAAGCAGGTCCTCGCTGCATGTTGTTGGATTACCCAACCTGTTCCGATCATCTTGGTCAATCTTCGTCTGCATAGTCGGCTGGTGACATGGGTCTGACGGTCCA
>NC_051421.1:26817678-26820178 GCF_015228065.2 Penaeus monodon | reverse complement strand
ATATTTTGTCGCGGTAAAAATCAGATTGATCGGATGGGATGGTGAACATTTCCTTAGCATTTCGTCCGCCGTTCCTTGCGTTGCTTCAGCGCCACCCTTGCCTCCGGAAGCAGCCACTCGCTCTCCCCTCCACGCTATTACTCGCACATAGAGCGAGGGGCGAGTGCAGCCCTTCGCCGTCCCGAGGGACTCCGAGGGGAAACAGCGGCCCTCCTCTCCTCTCGCAGGACTCCTCCCCTCGCCTCGTGCCTTCGCGGAATGCACACGCGACGTCACCGGACACCCCTTCCCTTCGCTCCCTTATGTAACGCGAGTCTCGGCTCCTTCCTTCCTTCACCGCCCGGCGTCGCCTCCCTCGCCTCTCCTCCCTTCGAGGAGAGGGGGTCTGACGTCTGCCGAACGCTCCTCCCGACGGCTCCTTCGGCCTCCTCCTCTCCTGCGGGACCTCCCGGACTCGCCCTCGAATCCTTTCTGGCGTTCCCTTGGAAGCGTTCCCCTGGAGGCGTTCCCTTGGAGTCCTCACCCCGCCCCGCCTCAGCGCCCCCTTGCGTAAGCTCGCCGTAAAAGCCGGGATTCTGACGCTTTTTGCGAAGCGGAGAATCAGGCTTTGAACTCAAAGGCCTCTCGGCGTCCCTTTGAGTGCGCTGAAGTGAATGGGTCGAGATGATAAAGAGTAATTATTTGAGGAAACGACAAGAAACTTTAACCTTGGAAACTGGAGCAACGCTAAAAATAGGTACGATTTTTATTATACAGTATACTTACATGCCTCCCCTCTCTCTCTCTCTTTCGAGACAGTAGTTCGTAAATTCACTTTGCTTAAATTCTGCAATATTTTTCGGCACGGTGGGCAGTTAGATTAATTAAAATCCTCCCTATTGCTTGGCAACCAAACTATGTCTTGTATATCAAATAACCTAAAGGGAGATTATAAGAAACTTTAAGAAACTGGCTTGTAGAAAACGGAATGAGGTAGAAGAGTTGGGGTAACTGTCTTGATCCCATTTCCCTCGTTTTCATTATTACATTTTTTTTTAAGTGCCCTGTCCCACAAGGACGTTGGCGATCATGGATTTCCATGATTTTCTTGGCAATTTAGAGCGGTGGTTTGCCATCGCCTTCCGCCCGGTGTTTTTATCGAGTCACCATCTCTATTTACCCGGCACTGACTTGGGCTGACTTGGTCCCCCAGTGGCTAGGCAGGCAATCGAGGTGAAGTTTCTTGCCCAAGGGAACAACGCGCCGGCCGGTGACTCGAACCCTCGAACTTAGATTGCCGTCGTGACAGTCTTGAGTCCGATGCTCTAACCACTCGGCCACCGCGGCCTTATATTATTACATCTATTATTGCTTAATAACTGATAGAAGAAGGGCGAGTGTCTGCTCAAGGAGTTAGATAAGTAAAACAAAATATTCCTGCCTCTCTCATTTATTCATTATTGTTCATGTTAAGAACATGAACAATAAAGAACATATTAGAATATGTCACTCGGTTGTATCTTACATGATTGATGAACAAAAGGAATATGATGAAATTGGAAATCCTGTACCAGTAAATAAGTTGGAGGCTTCTCTCGGGGTTTCCTTTTAATCAAAAACCACAGGTTATGTGTAACGGTCGCCTTCAGATTTTCCCGATCACACATTGCTGATTACAATTTAGAAATATTGATATTTATTTGTTTTTTACTTATATCTTAAATATAGCCCTTACACACACACATACACATATATAGATAATATATTTATATATTATATATAGTATATATATAATATGTATATATATAATATATATATATATATATATATATTATATATATATAATATATATATATTATATATATATATATAGTATGATGATATGTATGATAGTGTATATTATATGTTATATATGTGTTTGTTATATGTGTATATATGTATAAAATGATAGATATATATATACTATATATATATATATATAATATATCATAAATATATATCAATATATAAGAATACATGATATAAAATAAATATGTATTATATATATATCTATATATATATATATATATATATATATAAAATATGTATATAAAATTTATAGTATTCATATACATATATAATATATAACACACACACACACACATACACACACGCACACACACACACACACACACACACACACACACACACACACACACACACACACACACACACACACACACACACACACACACACACACACACACACACACACATATATATATATATATATATATATATATATATATATATATAGAGAGAGAGAGAGAGAGAGAGAGAGAGAGAGAGAGAGACATATATACATATGTAAATATATACATATATATGTTTATATATATGTATATATACGTACATATACATATGCATATACATATATTATATATATATATATATATATATATATATATATATATATTATATATATATATATATAAACATATATATACATATATGTATATGTGTTAGTGTATATATATACATA
>NC_051421.1:26800178-26805178 GCF_015228065.2 Penaeus monodon | reverse complement strand
ATATCTGCCGGGTGTCGAAGTTCACCAAATGTTCAGAATGTTAAGCACAAATAGGCATGGATTCCAAAAAAGAAAATGTTACGTGACTTTGTGCTAGATCTAAAGTGTATTCTCGATATGTATTTTTTTCCCCCTCACTATATTAGATTTTTTTTTCTTCACAAACGAGGTTATCTTTTAACCTCAGCAAACGGTCACTAAATATTATAGTACGTAGTTGAGAGATAGGCATGTGTTCTTTCCAGTGCAGGACGTTTCCCAATTTTTCCCAAATGTTTGTATGGTTGGTTTGGGAAATTTTTCCCAAATGATTTTTTTGATAGGTTTTGCTGCCGAATATGATACAGAAAGATAGAAAGAAACAAATAAAGAAACAAAGAAAGAAAGAAAGAAAGAGAGAAAGAAAAAAAATCTCACGCAGATTCTCCAGACATACAGCCTCTCCCCGTTTCAAATACCATCCAAGAGGACCACAAGTTCCCCAGTATCTCTCAGCCTAATAAACATTATCGAGGAACATTTCTTAATTAGGCGAACGACGGGTGACAGATCGGTAAACAAAGTTTCAGTTAACTTTCGCCGGACGTTCTCGAGGAAGTCCAAGTCCGAGCCAAGTTTGGTCGAGCGACGTCAGTGGCTGGTGAAGCGAAGAGCGCCCCCTCCCCCCCTTATATAAATGAATCTCCTGTGCCTTAATCGCATCAGGGGGAAGCTCGCGCGAGGAAAACAGATGTAGAGTAAACATTAACGACAACAAAATGACGGTGTATGGTAGCCGTTTCTGCCTCGTTAGTAGTCCGGAGAGGGATTTGGCTTTCGTTCGTCGCCAAGGGATTGAGACACGCCAGATAGGAGAGAGACGGAACCTGAAACCAATTTTTTTTTCTTTTGTTTTTTGTTTCTCCTTCTCGTCCTCCCATCCCTCTAGTTGCGGAAGTGTTCGAGTCTTTAAAGAGTAAACCCCCTTTTTCCCCCCCTCGAACATGCTGCAGAGTAAAAAATACATGTCCATGAATAATTGACCTTTGACCTTTGTGAAATGGGTAGGGTTTCATTTCCACTTTTCCGGTTGCAAGAGTGTCACGGGGTCCTCGCCGAGAAATTAATTGCCTCCTCTATCTTTAGTTACCGTAAAAGTCCTCACTCTCTTTCCTAATATTCAAGAGCAAGGGAGACAACAGACATCGGCAGCAAGGGGAGGGTGAGCTCCGGATTCAGTCGTGGGTATTCTACGCGGATTTTAGTAAAGCATTTAGTGCCTTGGTAAAAATATATGTCATGAATAGCCTATTGTGCCATTGCAAAATATACTATGCAAATGGGGATAGTAAGGATATTCACATAAACATATGAGTGAATATGTAATCCGCTCTCCGTTACTTATGGAAGTTAGAAAAATATCTTTAAATATTCATGAGAGGTTCACTATATTTCATGAGTTTTCCGAAAACATAAATCAGATGTTACACGTACTGTACGGGATATAGTATTACACGGAAGTCATGACCAGATCTCATAGGATCAGGGATATTAAGGTCCAAAGTAGCAAGAGCTGATGGTGGGAGACATCCTTGGTTATGGACGCTGTGAGTTCTGTCTTGGGGAGGTCGGTCCTTTGGTGCGCAGCTTGTGTATGAGGTAAGATTCGGTTGGGGACTCTCTCTCTCTCTCTCTTTCTTTCTCTTTCTCTCTTTCTCTTTCTATTTCTCTCTCTCTCTCTCTCTCTCTCTCTCTCTCTCTCTCTCTCTTCTCCCTCCCTCCCCTCTCTCTCACTCTCTGTCTATCTCCTCTCCTCCCCCCCCTCTCTCTCTCCCTCCCTCTCTCCCTCCCTCCTCCCTCCCTCCTTCCCTCCCTCCTCCTCTCTCTCTCTCTCTCTCTCTCTCTCCATTCTCTCTCTCTCTTTATCTCTCTCTCTTCCTCTCTCTCTCTCTCTCTCTTTCTCTCTCTCTCTCTATCTATCTATCTATTTATCTCTTATTCTCCACTTGAAGTTCCGTCTAAATAGTAAATTATGCAAACTTACAATCTTTCATGTCAACAGATTCCTTCACTGTGCTGTACTGAGCGGCGATTCTGGGCGTCTTGGTTACCAATTCTCACCTCTGTCTTGGATCTTTACATAGCAAATTCCCTTAGTGCCAGTCAGCTACACTGTTGTCCTAAATTCTGTTTTCCCTCCTTCCTTTTTTGCAAACGGAGTGTGTTATTTTGTTCTGCTGTTGCTCTATTTTAGTAATTCCAAAAAAAAATATGTTGAGAAAGCATGATCGGAAGTTGAGGACTTCTACACGATGAAGGTAATGTTGTGGATTTTGTTTCTAAATGCTGATTACTCATCTCCCTGTATATACTTAAAAACGTATAGCCTGCCTGTACTGGCATGTATTAATGTGTATAATTTTGCAGTTGGTATCAGTTCAAATTTTATTGAACAGATCAAAGAGATGTGTGGATTTCTCAGGGAAAGGATCAGTGAGAAGCTGGGCTTTGAAGAACTTAATAATTTTGCATTTTAACTAAAGTGCAGAAATTGGATAAGCATCTGGACTCTGTCCCCGTTGAAACGCTACTAAAGGTATGCACACTTGGGTTACTCGAACCCCAGCAACCTGGCGGGGAAATGAACCAAAGAAAAGTTCGGATTATGTAAGAATTTGGCATAACCTTCGCGAATCCACTGAAGAGGTGCTCTTCCTCCATCTCTACGTGCTATATGCTCTACCTGTACAGTCCTATACAGTCTTCTCCATTTTCCCATACAATCTCCTTTAGTGCTCCACTTCATGCTTATAGTTTTACACACCACACACACACACACACACACACACACACACACACACACACACACACACACACACACACACACACACACAATATATATATATATATATATATATATATATATATATAATATATGTGTGTGTGTGTGTGTGTGTGTGTGTGTGTGTGTGTGTGTGTGTGTGTGTGTGTGTGTGTGTGTGTGTATGTGTATGTGTATGTATGTATGTATATATATGACATGCACTGTACATATATTCATATATGTATATATATTATTATAAATATATACATTACCTATATAATATGTGTTTTTCTCGGCTTCATAGAGAATATACGCAAATTGAGAATTAAATACTGATGGATATCCCAAAATATAATAAAGAAATATGCGCAATGATATGTGAATATACTATGTATCACCGTAAGATATATAGTCATGAATATACGAATAATATATGATAAAGAATATCCTAGAATACGTTTTCAGGAATGCATGGAAATATTTTCAGGAATATAGGGATATTCAGAAACATAGAAATATACTAAATATACTATATCTAAATATGTATTAAAATATTCATGAACATTCTACGGAATTAGAAGAATAGAAGAATACATCAGTTTGGCAAGAAACACACTCAGATATATAAAGATATACTACTCAGGATTACAGCTCTAAGAAAATGCAAGTCTAACAAACTAAGCTCAAGATCAGACAAAGAGTAAGTCTTAGCTAAAAGAAAGCTTAAATCTCAGCTATAACGAAGCTTAAGTCTAAGCTCAATTAAAGCTTTAATCCGAGCTCCAACAAAGCTTAAGTCCGAGCTCCAACAAACTTTAAACTCAAGATCATCTAAACTCAAGTCCAACTCAAACAAAGCATAAGTCTGAACTCTAACAAAGTCCGAACTCAAACAGATTTCAGACACCAGCTCTAACACACAACAACGCACACCGTCTCACAAACACAAAAACAAAAAACAAACAAAGTAAAGACCGAGTACAAGAACAAAGGCAGTAGTTCCGTCTCACATCCATATATATATTTTTTACGTCGGGCGAGATGGATTTCGTGGCCGGGGCTAAATGAATTCCATTCTGCAAGATAAAGACGGCATTAAATATGAAAGACCATCCCTCTACTCTCAAAACAGAAGAGGAAAGAAAGAAAAGAAGAAGAGGAAGAGGAAGAGGGAAAAGGAAAAATGTTATTCTTTATTCCTCTGCTCGGAACCCATACATCACGACACGCTTGCCTCCACGGGGTCTTGTATGCTCACGCACCCCCCGCTGCGCCTCGAGGGAAAAATGGGTGAGGGGAAAGGGGAAGACGGAGAGAGAGAGAGGGAGGGAGGGAGGGGAAAAGGCTAGGGGCTAGAGGGCAAGAAGAAAGGGAGAGGGGGGGGGGGAAGGGATTAGAGAGGAGGAAGAGAGATAGAGTCTGATAGATAGATAGATAGATAGATAGAGGGGGGGGGGTAGAAAAAGCGAGCGAGAGAGAGAGAGAGAGAGAGAGAGAGAGAGAGAGAGAGAGAGAGAGAGAGAGAGAGAGAGAGAGAGAGAGAGAGAGAGAGAGAGAGAGAGAGAGAGAGAGAGAAACAGCGAGAGAGAAATAGCGAGAGAGAGAGAGAGTGGGACAGAGAGACAGAGAGACAGAGGATGAAAGTGGGAAGAGAAATAATAGATAAAGACAGGAAAAAGAAACCATGTAGAAACCGAAAAGTAAAGAGAGGGGATGAGGCAAAATAAGAGGGAGACAGAAAGACAAACAGAAGGATATAAACACACGACAATCTACGCACGTTGCATCAGGTATCATCCTGGATACGTGTGGATAAAAAACAACAACGAAAAACAAAGACAGAAAGAAAAAGAAAAAAGAAAGAAAGATGTAAAAGAAAAGAAAAAAAGAAAGAAAGAAATAAGTAAAAGAAAAGAAAAAAGAAAGAAAGGAAAAAGCAAAAGAAAAGAAAGAAAGATATAATATATATATATATATATATATATATATATATATATATATATATATATATATATATATATATATATTATATATAGAAAGAAGTAAAAGAAAAGAAAAAGAATGAAAGAAAGAAGTAAAAGAAAAAAAAGAGACAGAAGAAATAAAGAAAAAAATATATAATTACGCAAAAGGAATGAAAATCCTCACACGTGCAGATGAAAAATATCGATAATAGCCTGAGAAAGCCTCGAGATGG
>NC_051421.1:26747678-26755178 GCF_015228065.2 Penaeus monodon | reverse complement strand
ACAATTAATGATTAATATATAATAATAAATAATAATAATATTATAATAATAATAATAATAATAATGATAATGATAATAATAATAATAATAATAGTAATAATAGTAATATTTAAGACTATAACAATAATGATAATAATGATAATAATAATGATAATAATAATGAAAATGATGATAATAGTAAGGATGATAGTAATAACGTTAATAATAATGATAATAATAACAATAATCCTCCTCATCATCATCATCATCATCATTATCATTATCATTATTACTGCTGTCGTAATCGTTATCATTCTTTTATCAATACCATTAATCACTATAATTATCATTATTATTGATATTATTATCATTCTCATTATTGGTATTATCATCTCTATTTTTACTATTCTTTCACACTATTCGTTCACATGAAACATTTGGTCAGGAATGAAGCCACGCACATGTAGATGTTTACTCCTATCATTGCAGCATATGAGAAAATATTGTTTATCATTATCCTCACTGTAAATCACGGTGTTATGTCATATAACGTCACTTCCTCTTTTTTCTTACCAATAAGATTTCCATAACTGGATGACGTGTATTTACGATGAATGATGTATTCCATTCGTTTGTGTTGATAGAGTTACTATCAACACATCGTCTTTTTTTTCCATCGCTTGCCTATCCCTAGTCCCTGCTACTAGGCCGAACCACTATCTGTCTATCTATCAGCCTCTTGGTAGTTTTCCAAAGCTCTTGTTTTGTCTCTCTAGTCGCTTACTAGTCGGCGGGTCTCCTGCAGGTCTCCCATTTTCTTGCTAATCTCCTCAGGTCCATTTTGGCTCCCGAGTCCATTGCTGGTCTTACCAATCTCTTGCTTGTGTCCCCAGTCTCTCTCGGCCTTTCGGAAGTCTCTCCCCTGGGCCGTCTTAGGTTTTTGCAGTCTCTGCTAGTTTTTCATGTTTCTTGTTGATTTTCTTAGCCTTTTCCTAGTCACCTAAATCTCTTGCTAGTGTCTCGAGAATCTTGCTACTCTCCCCGGTCTCTATTAGTCTCTCTCAAGCCTCTCTCTCATTATTTCTTAAGTCTCCCTTCTTTGTTTCACTCTTTCTCAAGTCTCTCATCCTCTCTCTCTCTCTCTCTCTCTCTCTCTCTCTCCCTCAGTCTATCTCAACCTCTCTCATTGTCTCTCAAGTCTCCCCACTCTCTTTCAGTCTTACTCAAACCTCTCCCCATTTTCTCTCAAGTCCTCTCTCTCTCTTTCTCAGACTTTCTCAAGCCTCTCTCTAGTCTCTCAGCAGTCTCCCTTTCCTCCCCTCATCTTGACACACTTCCCACAAGAGAGAGACAGCAGGGTGATTGGGAGGCGGCCGGACAGACAATGCTTTCAAAAGAGAAATTCAATGTGGCGGGCGGATACGTGCACAGACTCCGTAAGCCTTAGACCTCAAAAAATGGTTGGTTGTCGGCCAGTTGGTGAATCATAATGGGACCGTCTGAGCCACAAGAGGGTTGAGGAGAACTACAAAACTAATTGGTGAGGGATATATACTTGTAATGGTAGAACGTGTTTTGTAAGAGGGCATATAGATGGGAAGAAAAGTAGGTGTTGGTGGTAATATCATTGTTGTTGTTGTTTTTTCGTTGTTGCTGTTGTTGTTTTTTGTCGTTGTTGTTGTTGCTATTCATCCTGTTTTCTTTTCTCCTCCGCCATCTTCTTATCATAAGTGTTACTGTTTTTTGTCATTGTCACTGAGTAATTTTTGTTATTTTTCGTTTTCCCCCTTTTTTTCTTTTTCTTCTTCTTATTATTGTAATTCTTATTATCATCATTATCAGCATCATGATCATAATTATTGTTTTTATCATTGTTATCATTATCATTATTACTGTCATTATTATTGTTATACTACTACTGACGACAGACATTGATAATAAAAATAATATCAATACTGATAATACAATACTACTACTACTACGACTACTATTACTACTACAACTAGAGATTGTTTTTATCATTATTGTAATTGTTATGATTATTATCGTTATCACTATCATTGTTGTTGATTTCACTGTTACCATTTTATCATTATTATCATTACTATTCTTCCTTTTCTTCTTTTTGTCATTGTTATCATTATTATTATTGTCATTACCATTGTCATTGTAATAATAATAATAATAATAATAATAATAATAATAATAATAATAATGATAATAATAATAATTATAATAATAATAATATAATGATAATGATAATAATAATAATGATAATAATAATAACAATAATAATAATAATTATTATTATTATAATTATAATTACTATCATTATTATTATCATTATTGCTATTTTATCAATGTTGTTGTTATTATTATTATTATTATTATCATTATTATTATTATCATTATTATTATTGTTATTATTATTATTATTATTACTATTATCATTATCATTATTATTGTTATTATTTTTATCATAATCATCATTATCATTAATATTATTATTGCCATTATCATTGTTATTACTATTATCATTATCATTATTATTATTATCATTATTATTTTCAATATTGCTACTACTACTACTATTGTTATTATTCTTGATATCATCATTATCATCATTATAATAATAATGATAACAGAAAAAAATGATAATAATAATAATAATAATAATAATAATAATAATAATAAACATAATAAAAATAATAATAATAACAATAATAGTAATAATAATAATAAGATGATAATAATAATAATAATAATAATAATAATAATAATAATAATTATTATTATTATCATCATTATTATTATCATTATTATCTTTCATTTTCTTCTTATTCTTATTCTTCTTATTATTATTGTTATCATTATTATCAATATCATTATATCATTATTATTGTTGTTATCATCATAATCAATATAACCATTATTATTATTGTATTCTTATCATTATAATTATTATCATTTATCATTATTATTATATTTATCATTATCATTATCATTATTTATCATTATTATTGTTACTATGATTAATATTATATCATTAATAGAAATGATAAAAATAGTAATAATATTATCATTATCATTAGTGTTATATTTTAATTTGTCATCATTATCAAATCATTATTACAGTCATTATCATTATTATTATCATGATTTTATAATGATAATAAAAAAAAAATAAATAAAAAATAAAAATAATAATAACAATTATTATTATTATTATTAATATTATTATTATAATTATTAGTACTATTATTATTATTATCATTATTATTATTATTTTCAGTATTACTATTATTATTGTTACTATTATTATTGTTATTATTATTATTATTATCATTATTATTATTATTATTATTTTATTTTTTTTGTGTTGTTGTTGTTGTTATTATTATTGTTTCATTGTTATTATTTCATTTTTCTTTTATTATTATTATTATCATTAGTTATTATTATATTTTATTATTATTATTATTATTATTATTATTATTATTATTATCATTATTATTATTGTTGTTGTTATTATTATTATTATTATTATTATTATTATTATTATTATTATTATTATTATTATTTATCATCATTACTGCTATTATTGCTGCCATTATTATTGTTATTACTATAATCATTATTGTTATAATCATCATTCTTATTATCACCGTTATTATCATTATCATAATTTTCTCAATATCATTATCATCGCCATAATTGTATTATTGATTGTGATGATTATTATTATTATTATTACAATGATCATTACCATTTGCTTTAATAGTATCTTCTTTGTCAAAACTATCAATTTATTTTTATTATGTTTATTGCTATATTATGATTAGTATTTCGTATCATTACTATATTTATTATTGTTATCATAATCATCATCAATCATTACATATATATCATCTTTATCATTATCATTATTGTTATTCTTATTGTTATTATTGCTATTATTGCAGTTGTTGTTATTGTTATTATCATTATCCTTATAATAATAATAATAATAATAATAATAATAATAATAATTATTATTATTATTATTATAATTTTAATTTTCATTATATTATTATATTATGTATTATTATGTTATATATTAAATTATTATATTATTATTATTATTATTATCATTATTATTATTATTATTATCATTATCATTATAGTTATTATTATTATTATTATTATTATTATTGTTATTATTATCATTACTATTATCGTTATCTTTAGTTAGATTATTATCATGATTATTATTATTAAGAATCAACATTATTTCATTACTATTATCAGTAGTGATATCATTTATACAGTATGATGATGATTATTTTTTCATAATTTTTGTTAGTACAGTTCTGATATTCATTATCATCATTATAACTGTATTAACATTTATTAACATCATTATCATCCTATCATTTGTTCTTATTTCCGTATTTAATGCTGCGAACGTTGTTATTAGCTTCATCATTATTATTTTTACTAATATTTGTGGTGTCATCTTGGCCATTTTTCCAAAATCAGCATCTTTGAGATCATTATACATTTTACATTTTATCCTCATTTGAATAGCCACTTTTCTTATTCATAATAGTTTGAACAAATCATAACTATTATGACTGTGATTAGTACTGTTACTATTATTCTTAGTGCCATTAATTATTAAAAGTAATATTTTATCATTATCGATTAAATTTACGTTGTCATATTACGTTATCATTGCTATAACCATTTTCATGAATTATTATCATAGATATCATCATTACTTAATGAACATCTTTGTACTTATCATTATCACCATTATCATCATCATTATTATTATAATGACAATATTCTTCTATTTCGTTTGATATATTCTTTTAATCATAGTTATTAGCTTTGTTATGATCACACCACCCCTTGGATTGCAGTTGTAATCACTATTGCAATAAAAAAAAATCCCACAGACATTCCGTCGCAGGAATATGTTCTTGTATATTCATAAATGTAAAGAACAGCATGACATGAACTACTCGTCCTGCACAAAATAACTGTAGGTGGAGCTTTTTCTAATGTTCTCTTTTATAAATGAGTTCTGCAGATGAATGTGGTGCAAGATTAAGCCAGATGACGTATGTAAATGCCATAAAAAAACAGCCCACAGGAGACACTAAGTTTATCATAATTCATTCTCGTGGCTTTAATTATGGCAACACAATTTCTGTGGATGAGGTGTGTTTGTGTGTGTTTGTGTGTGTGTGTGTGTGTGTGTGTGTGTGTGTGTGTTTGTGTGTGTGTGTGTGTGTGTGTGTGTGTGTGTGTGTGTGTGTGTGTGTGTGTGTGTGTGTGTGTGCGTGCGCGTGCGTTTGTGCACGAGTACGTGTGCATTTGTGAAAATGATCGGGTTTTATTATTCATATTCTGATTCTATTGTATTTGTAGTTTTCAAATCACCAGTGCTATTGTGTTTAATGCTATAATAGAATAATTGAATTAGAAGGTAATTGTTTTAGTGCCATTATCATTATAATAATATAATTTTCCAATTTTATATAGCATTTTTGTACTTGAAATTTTTTGACTGATATTGATAAACTATAGAACACGATCCTTTCCCCTTTTCATCTATCTTTATATACATCTGTTTATTTGATTATAGATTTCATGGTTCTATACTTTTCTAGGATCTATATAGACTTATTTTCTCTTGCAATATTCATATTCTCTAAAACGTCTTATCAAATGCACTACACATATAATACTGAATAAATGATTTATTTTATAGTATATTCTATAAAAAAATAATTTCCACGGATGGCAACTGCAGCATCATTTTATATTTCAAAAGTTTTAATTCTGTTTATGAATCTCTTTTCCATGAGTTCATAAAAAGATCTGTACCAGAAAATAAGAATTGAAGAAGGTCAGAATAAAACTTCATATCTATAACAATAATAATGCTTTAATTTCTCTGAGCGAACCAAATACAACATCTATGGTGAGCGTGTCCAGGACAACCTTGGTTTACCGGTTATATTTTCGAGGTACCTGTGATATATCAGTAATATAATCAAGATGCCTTAAACTTACCGATAATATCCTCGAGGTACCTGTGATTATATCGGCTATATATAAGCGAGGTACCTGTGATATACCAGAAACATAATCAGGGCACCTTTTATACCTGCCTCAGATATTATCAGGGTACCTAAGCAACTTCCCACAAGATCGCGAGATTCGTCGTAGGATGAAGTAGTAAGAGCAGCAAGGTAGAACTTAAGCCGAATTCTTCCCTTTGCTTACCGATGTTGACTCTCGGTTGACACTTCTAGCTGAGGTACAGAGTTTCGGATTTTTTTTTTCGTCTCTTATTTAAGGGCTGCCCATTTCCGTTGTTGCTCTGTGTCTGCATTTACCATGATGTCCTTTTGAATTGAAATCCTATATCACCCCCTCCCTGATGTCTCTCTTAGAATTAGATTTATATATATGATAAAAACTCTTTACAAGCCAATTAGGTTTGAAAATATATTTTGGAAAACTTTCTTATCTCTAAATAGAATCTCTTCTATTTCTCATTTCAAAGTAAATGGTACCTCAACACGAACAGTGAATGGGAACGACAGGTGTCCTGCGGCAGCGTGCTGGAAGTGAGAGTTTCAACCAATCAAAACCTCGTCACTCAGCCAATGACGAATTATGATTGGTCGCAGCATTATCTCCCGGATAATCTCAACCAATCATAGCTCATCACGGTGAGTCAATCAGGTATGCGATTTAAAACACCTTGGCGTCGCTTTCTTCTTCTTGTCAAATATCTTCCAAGAAACAAGCCCACCTTGAGGAGCAAGGTAGTCGTGCTTTTTGAGTCAGAGTGTCTTGAAAGATTTTATTTTCTCCTATTAAATACAGCAAACACTTAACACATAACATTATGTCGGGAAGAGAAGGAAAATCAAGTGTTCGTATGAGAGGACTCGGAATGGATTTGTCTTTGTTATGAAGTTGTTTTCAAAGTTCTTAAAAAGAAGAAGAAGAAAAAAAAGAAAACGTGACAAGGAGAAAATGGTCAGATTGAAATTATTGTTCCAAGTATCTTTTTTTTTTATTAATCAGTAATCGAATTTCAATCGTTGTCCAGCGGATTGGGCGTCTTGTCCGAATCGTAAAGAATCGGTGTTGGTTTTTGTTTACATTTGTACGTTACCTGAATGACAAAGGGAGGGACGAATGGAGTGTAAAAATTCTTTGGATTATTTTTTTCAGAGTTAACCTTCTCCGAAATATTTGATTCTTTTTGTTATCGAATTTGAACAAATAAATATATTTTGGATGGATTCATTTTCAAACAGTCTTATGGAAATAGTAAAATTTAGACTGATCCTGACGATCTTTCCAAAACAGCTTCGATACTTGTATAAACACCTGACCTTATTGCCCATGTTGTGGTGAATCATATATATATATATATATATATATATATATATATATATATATATATATATATATATATATATATATATATATATATATATATATATATATGTA
>NC_051421.1:26737678-26742678 GCF_015228065.2 Penaeus monodon | reverse complement strand
AAAAACAACAACAAAAAACAAAAACAAAATCATAAGTAAAAACCCAGTTTTGAACACCTCTCCTCGTTTCCCAGCTTAGAGTATAAACTTCTAAGAGCTGGGAGTGAAGCAACGAGGATTGGCGCAGTCCACCTTCGTAACTTTCAAGACAAATACACAGCCCTTTGCCAATGTTCTCCTTATTACACTAAGTTTCCTCCTTCACGTCAACACGCACGTCCATGTATTTAAAAAGGTCTTCCTCTTCTTCAGACAGTGTGTGTTCAGTAATAACTTGAAAAAGCTCACATTTTCAGGAAACGGAGATGATAGACAGGCCTTTGGAATTTAATATTCGTAGCATGCTGGGGATTCTTACGCGATTTATACATAACAAATACACTTATGAATAAAAATAAAGAAACAAATTCAAGCATTCTTAAAAGCCGATGTCAAGCAGTCATCAATAAGAGATGGGTAATATATAACATTTTATAAATTCATATATCACGTGACCGGACTAAACACTTGGTTGAGTGAGAATAACATCTTAACAGATCGCTCGCAATGATTATTTTTTTCTTTCGCATTGGTCACGAAAGCGTCCTGTGTGTTGGCTCACGCTTTCTACTGATAACCCCGGCTAGTTCCCGAGGATGGACTGTTAACACCGGGGATGGAGAGCGAGGTGTAGGTGTAGGAGGAGGGGGAGGAGGAGGGGGAGGAGGAGGGGGAGAGGGGGGAGGAGGAGGGGGAGAGAGGGGGGGAGGAGGGGGGGAGGAGGAGGAGGAGGAGGAGGAGGAGGAGGAGGAGGGGGAGGAGGAGGGGGGAGGAGGATGGGGAGGAGGAGGAGGAGGAGGAGGAGGAGGAGGAGGAGGAGGAGGAGGAGGGGAGGATGGAGGGATGAGAGGAGGTGAGGAGGAGGAGAGTGAGGAGGGGAGGAGAGGAGGAAGAGGAAGGTAGGAAGGAGTGGAAGATGAGATGAGGAAAGAGAAGAGGATGAGAAAGAAGAAAGAGTGAAGGTGGAATGGAGAGGAATGAGGAAGAGGAGGAGGATGAGGAGGGTATGAGAGTAAGAAGGAAGGATGAAGAGAAGATGAAGATTAAGTGGAGAGACATGATGAAGACGAAGAAAATGGAGAGAAAGAGTAAGAAGAAGTGGATAGAAAAGATGAGAGTGAGAGAAAATGAGGAAGAGAAAAGATGAGAGAAGAAGAAGAGAGATGAAGTAAAAATAGAAAGATAAAACGAAAATACGATCGAGATATAAAAGGTAATAGAATGGAAGAGTGAAAGAGAAGACGAGAGAAGAAAAAATGATAACAATTAGACAAGATAATAGAAATGACTATATCACAGATATACAAAACTAATGACAAGGAAAAGAAAGAAGAGGAAAAATAATAGGTAGACAGGAGAAGGAGACAATCAACTCACTTCGAGATTATGGAGACACACACACACACACACACACACACACAAAAGAGAGATGAGACAGTACAGGTATCAAATTGTACATTTATACAAGAACACCAAAATCTCCAGATCAGTGTAAAGAAAAGGGAACATAGCCTGTTTAGGTAGATTCAGAGGACTACGTGTTATAACTGCTACTGTGCTGACGATGGGAGCCACAAAACTCTACGATAGACGGTCTACACGATACAAAAATGAGAAAGTCCGTAATATGATACTCTATATGAGGATATTCTCTAAAATTAAGGATCAGGTGTAGAAAAAAAATAAAGGGAATATGATACCTAAGTTAGAATAAAAGAAAACGGTTTATGCAATGAAGAAAAAAAACAAACTATTTTTTAGTGCTAGGAATAGTGAGGATGAGATTTCCGCGAGTCTTTTTGACCCACGGAGAAGCGTATACGAGGTCTGAGGAGAGGCTTGGATACCCAAGGATCACAAATTAGGGGTTGAAATGGGGCACAGGACGAAAGGCAAAAACACCAGTTAGTTCGCGGTTATGATGGTTAATTGGCTAGGTGGCAGTTTAGTGACTTCAAAGGTTTCATAAAGGTATGCGGAAGAGTTGGATGCTTAAAGAGATATGTTTATTTCTTTAAAGGAAGAACTTCTTTAGGTTTGAAGAATGGACCAGTTTTTAGGGTAAAGGGGAAAGTAGAGGGGGTGTTCTCAACTCTCAGTTTGATAAGAGTATAAGCTTAAAGTTCTTTAAACGCTTTACCACAATATAAATATGTAACACCAAGACTTTCCATAAAAAAACTTGTATTAAATATGGAAATCCAGCAATCCCCTTTCCTTTCAGCTGATTGGTAAGGAAGGATCCTATGTATTGCCGGCAGAGATAATCCTAGAGCCACGAGGGGAAAGGATAAAAGTTTTTATTTCCTTTAAATTAAGTCGAAAGAGGACTGTAACTGACCCTTATTATTGATTAAGGGAATAATTACTCTTGCCCATGACTGGCTTAGACTGTGGGCGATTTTTTTAAAATTTTAAATGATAAAAGAAGTTGAGTATAATGACGACTGTCATACGGACTATGAGCAAAGGTATGAAGAAGGCTAAAAGAGATTTACAGTGATGGTGAGAGGATGGAAGGGCGTGAGTGTGCCACGAAGCTCGATGGACGGTGTGAAAGGAAAATAAAAAAAACTCCATCTGAGAATAGGAGGAACTTATCTTTTAAGGACTCGGTTCCAATCGCCGCGATACATAAGGGTATATAAGGTAGTGAGGACTGCCAAAGCCTAAAACAGCAGTGCCGGGTATTGCTGATACATATCGTTATCTATTGTTGAAAGAAATAAGTAGTGCCACTTTCACGTCCAAAATACAGGACATCCGCTGCAGGTGGAGAGAGACAGCAAATATTTAAAAGCAAAAGTGTTGGGTTTAAGCAAAATCCCGGAAACAGAAACCAAAAACGAAAAAATCTGCAACGGCAGGGGAAAAGCTGTGCATGTACAGGATATCATAGGAAAGTTTCACCCAGGACTTTACCGCGCGGGTCTGCTGGGACGAACGAATTGTTGCTGGTGAGGGGAACGGGAGGAGGACGCCAGAGAGATAAAGGCTGTGAAGTTTGTGGAAGCCGAGGAGGACTTCTGCGTCGGTGCTTTCTCACTGAGGTACAAGGGGCGGGGGAGGGAGACTGGCTGGTTGTCGGCGGGTAGTGTGCACTGCAAAGGAAGGCTTCAGTTCGGGACGTAATGCAGGGAGGGAAAAAATCTTACGTTATCTAGGGAAGGAGTGGGGGTAGGAAGGAGGGGAGAAAGGGAGGGCGGGGTTAGGTAGGAGCTTCAGCAAATGTGGATTTTTCTTTTCTTTTTAGGTGTGAACTTTTAAGCAAGGGACTTTCCGGGAATTCTACTGAGAGAGATTTACGAGCCAGACAATCCTCTAGAAACACATATCTACCGTCCTCTTAGCCATTCAGCGGCGTTTCTCTTGCTGACTTCCGAACTAGGAGGATGGAGTAACTCATCCTACAAAAGATAGTCACTCTTTGCCCATTCCTTTTGTTTCTTTGCTTTGCCTCTTTTCCAGGATAAATATCGTCCAACCTTCCTCCGGACTGAGAGAACGCGAAGACAACCCGCGACTCTCCGCTCGAACGGGTTTGTCGCGCAGCCCTGTCACTTTCAGCAGGAAACTCATGTCCCGTCACCAGCATGTGTTACGTCCGTGCGTTAAATCCCGTCGCTTATCGTGTTATGAAGTCGTATCATGTTTGGCACTCAGTCCTATACTTGAGACAGTCTGCGTCTCCAGTCCTGGATCAAAGCACTTGTGGATCTGACAAAGTGATGTAAAAATATAGCGTATGGTTAAATGAACTTGAAATATTATTATACACTGTCACACACCTCACTACAGACTAATATGTCCTCTAGAGAACTTATCAAAAATACTATGCTTTTAAAAGACTGCCTCGTTACAAGACACGGCTGCTTCTTTCATCATGGTTTTGAAGAGTTTGTTAAGTCCAGGATAATAACTTGGCGTGTTTGTGCGTGTCACACTGTAAAATCTTTCTCACGAGTGTCTTAACATGACTGTCAGGTGGTATGCAAGGCTCTTGCGGGCGCCACCAGCACGACCAGGTGTCCCAGGGTCAACACGTAAGCCGTCAGCATCGTCAGGAGCGTCATGAATAGGGTCGAACCGGGGCTGACGCGGAGGAACTCGGCGGAGGAGGAGGCGGTGTGGGCCTCGGGGATGCTCACGTCGACGTCGGCCAAGATGAACATGGAGAGGTAGGCGTCGGTGAGGATGTCCACGTGGCGCATGTTGATCTTGTCCGCCAGCTTCTGCAGCGGGCCAGCGCACTCCTCCTGCGGGACACACACACGCATGCGCAAGGATTAGTGTTGGCCTTGGGGAAAGTGTCTGAAGTGTCTGTTGCCAGTGAAGTGTTTAATCGATGAAGAGAATCAAGGAACAAAATTTTCGTAGGTAAAAACAATATTCTCAACATTCGTGGATGCCTAGTATCTGAAATGACCGTGGCTGGTTGGAAGGGGATGGAAAAAGTAATGGTAATATAGCATGCCTTACAGAAAAGGCTAAAATATCTAAAATATCTACGTAAGATTATCACTATGTCCCGTTTGTTTATTCGAAGGGAAGTCTAGTACCACAAGTTTAAATTTAATATACTTAAGAAAGTTGAAATTTTCCAATGATAAGACGATTAGAGCTATCTACAGGGGGCCTAAGAGAAGGCTTATAATTTCTGGGAATAATGAGGTAACGGGATCAAAACCAAGCATTAGAATCTATAGCAAGACTTAGATCTAGTACTTACAGTCTAACCAAAAGACACTAAAAAATACGGTTTTATTTCTGGTAAAAAAAAATATATATCTGGTGGGATTTTAACCATGAATTACACATGACTTGGGGAAAATTAAAACTCGTGAGGTGGACTTACCTCGGTGCCAACCAAAGCCGGAACAAAGAAGCAAGAACACGACATGCGAAACAGGTTAAGTTTGGTGCATCACGCAGTTTGTGCAATGAACGCAACATCAGTTTTA
>NC_051421.1:26722678-26725178 GCF_015228065.2 Penaeus monodon | reverse complement strand
CACACACACACACACACACACACAGATACATATATAGATAGATAGATAGATAGGTAAGTAGATAGATAGATAAAGAGATAGAAAGATAGATAGACACATAGATAGATAGATAAAGAGATAGTTAGATTGATAGATAAATAGATAGATAAATAGATAGAGATTCATAAATAGATATAGAAATAGGTATATATATATATATAGATATATGAATATGTACCATATATTTGTGCGTTTATATGTATGTACGTGTATGTTTTTGTGTATACATATATCTGCGATTACAATAGTAAGAAGTGCAACAAGTAGTAGGCAAGTGAAAAGAACATTAAAGAAAAGTTATTTGAAGTAGATTTTACTACACTACTGGCAAAAGGATTCGCATTACCAACAAGAAAAAACAAAAATCGATTTGATTTAGTGTGCCATATTTTACAGACGTTTTCTCTGGAGTCGTGTGTATAACTGAAAGGGAAACACCAGTATATTACTCAAAATACATTAAGTAGCGAAGGAGAGGTTGGAAGAGGAGAAAGAGGGGGAGTGATGGGGAAGGGCCATGAGATGTAGTTAAGAGAGAGGGAGAGAGAGATGACAAGGAGAGAGGAAAGAAGAGAGATATGAAGAAGAAGCGGAGGGAGGATAGAAGGATGAAGCAGACAAAAAATAGAATTGCAGGAAAGAACGGAGTGAAAAAAGAAGAGAGAGAAAAGAAGTAAATGATGAAGAGAAAGAGGATGATCGCCGAAAGGAGGAAAAATAAGCTCGATGAGAGAAGGAGGAGGAGGAGGAGGAAGAGGAAGAGGAGAGAGAAGGAGTAGGAGTAGGAGAAGGAGAAGGAGAAGGAAAAGGAGGATGAGGAGGAGGATAAGGAGGAGGACAGGGTGACGAAAAAGCCGTTTGTCGAACTTCTCCAGATAATGAGGGGATCCCAAGCCAGGGGGGGGAGGGAGGATGGGGGGGGTTAAAGGTGCGATTGAGGTTCGAGGGAAGGAAGGCGCTGAGAGGGGGTGGGGGGAGGGGAGGACGGGCGTGGGAGGGGCGAAGGGCGAGTGAATAGTGGATGGGCCAAGGGCTGACAAAGGTTTTAGGAGAAGAGAGCGTGGGGAAAAACGGATAGAATAATATAGATAAGATATAGATATATAATATAATAATATAGATAATATATAAGACAACACACACAACACACACACAACACACACACAAACAACACACACACACAACACACACACACACAACACACCCCCAAAAACACACACACACACACCACACACACAACCACACACACACACACCACACAACACACACAACACCACCCCACCCTTCAGATATATATATAATATAATATATATTTAAAATATATATATATGAATATATATTATTATTCTATATATATGGAAATAAATATACTAATTACACACACACACACACACACACACACACACACACACACCCCACCAACACACACACACACACACACACACACGCACACACACACACACATATATAATATATATAATATATATATATAATATATATATAAATAGATATATAATGCTATAGCATATATTATATATAGATAAAAAGAATAGATAGTAGAAAAAAGTTAGATGATAGATAGAAAGATAGATAGATACAGAAAAAATAATACACACACAACACACACCCAACACACACCACACACACACACACACACACACACACACCACACCCCACAACAAAACACACACACACCACACACACACACACCACCACCCCACAAAACACACCACACACACACACACACCACACACACACACACACACCACCAAACACACACACACACACAACACACACACAACAAATAACCCCATAATATATATATAGTATTAATATATTATATATAATATATATATATATATAATATAAATATATATATATATGTGGTGTTGGTGGGGTGTGTGTTTGTGTTGTTTTGTGGGTGTGTGGTGTGTGTGTGGTTATTTATTGATACACACCCAATATATATAAAATAAAATATATAATATAGAATATAATATATATAATATATATATATATACTAGGTATATATATGATATATATATATAGATATATATATATAAAATATATAATAAGAATATAATATATATTATATATATAACTATATAATATATATATAATATATATTATAATATTTATATATATAAAAGATTTTATAATTAGATATATAAAACACACCCACACACAAAACACACACAAATAAAAACAACAAAAAAATATATATATATAAAATATACAAAATATATATAATATATTAATAATAGATAGATAATAATAATAGATAGATAAGATAATAGATAGATAGATAATAGATTATATAAACAAAATACTTATATATATAAGATATAATATATATTAATATATATATATATATATATATATTTGTATATATATATATATAAATATATATAATAAATTTTATATATATAATATTATATAATATATATTTATATATGTATAT
>NC_051421.1:26700428-26702928 GCF_015228065.2 Penaeus monodon | reverse complement strand
GAGAGCCACGCCCATGACAAGGTCGGGGTCGCGCGGAATAGGTGACAGCGGAGGGCGTGGGGGAGATGGGTAACAAGGGGGGTAGGTGGCAGTGGGGGGAGGATGGGGGAGAAAGGGGAGGGAATAGGTGGCAGTGGGGGGGGGGATGGGGAGAAAGGGGAGGGAATAGGTGGCAGTGGAGGGGGGTGGGGAAATGGGGAGAAAGGGGAGGGGGGAAAGATGGGGGTGGAAAGGGGTGGGGAAGAGGTAAAAGGTGGGGGAGAAAAGGGGGGGAAGGGAGGGAAGGAGGGTAGTGAAAGATGGGGAAGGGGAAAGGGGGAGGAGAAAGGGGTAGGGGAAAGGGGAGGGGAGAAAGATGAGGGAGAAAGAGTAGGGGGAGGGGAGGGAGGCAGAGAGGATAGTGAAAGAAGGGGGAGAGGGAGGAGGGTAGTAATGAGGAAGGCTGGGACAGTTGTAGTGGATGGGGAGGGGAAAGGGAGAGGGGTAGATGAGAAGGGGGAGAGGAAGGGGAACCAGAAAAGGAGGAGGGTTAGTGGACGGAGGAGGAGAAAAAGGAGGAGGTGATGAGGGAAATGACGAAGTTTGAGGAGGGGGATGGGAAGGAGACAGGGAGGTGGGTAACGGATGGGAAAAGGAAGAGGGAAGGGACACGAGAGTAAAAGGATGTGCGAAAGAGAAGGAGACGGTGTGAGAGAGAGAGGGGGTGGGGGGGGGGGGGGGGGGGGAGGTAATGATGGGGAGAAAGAGAGAAAAATGAGAGGAGAGGAGGGGAGTATGAAGAAGGAGAAATGCAAAGGCAGAAACGGCAAAAGGAAGTAGTAACACTTTTATTTCCAATGATAGTGATATCAACACAGAAGATGATAAATAATGAAATAGGAGATCGTGTCTAGAGATGATGATTAGAGAGAGAGAGATTGAGGAAGAGAGAGAGAGAGAGAGAGAGAGAGAGAGAGAGAGAGAGAGAGAGGAGAGAGAGAGAGAGAGAGAGACGGACAGACAGACAGACAGAGAAAGAAAGCGAAGAGAGCGAGAGAGAGAGAGTGAAAGAGAAGCAAAAGAGAAAATCTCAAGCTCCCTTTTCCTACTTCCCTCCCCCCCCCCTCTCTCTCTCTCTCTCTCTCTCCCTCTGCCTCCCCTCCCTCCCCCTTCTTTCTGCCTCCAATTCCCGGCACTCGAAAGATCGTGATGAGATTGCTCTTATTATTTCCTCAGGTGCTATTTCCTCGGGTGTGCTTATCTACAGGTGTTCCGTGATTTAGCTTCAGGCTCTGTCATTACATTCTTGGCCTTGATTAACAGTGAACGACCTGACTGCTATTCTCGAAATGTCAGACGATGATGATATAAAGAAATTGAGGCACTGAGGAACTGACTATGCTTGCATTATCTACCTGTCTGTCTGTGTATCCGCTTGCCTGCTGCCTACGCTCTTCTCTTTGTCTCGCTCTGTCTCTTTAATCTATCTATATATCTTTACATTTATCTACCTCAGTCTATCTGTCTATCTATCTACCACTGTGTACAGATATGTATGTATACAAGATCTATATATCTATATATCGTTACCAATAATCTCATCTACACCTATATCTGTTTAATAATCTGTCTGTCTGTCTGTCAGTCTATCTATCTATCTATCAACCACTCTATCTTCCTATCTATCTATCTATCTGTGTGCATGCATGTGTTGTAGGGAGAGATAGAGAGAGAGAAAGAAAGACAGAGCATTCCTTGTACATCATGAACTGGTAATAGGAAACGAAATTTAAAAAAACGTTTGATTCGTGTGGCGTGACTTGTACGCCTGACCTAAGCTGGCCTTGCCTGTGGTCCTTTATTAGTGACTTTTGGCAGATAACAACTGCACTAAGCCGTAGTTAATTGATTTTTCCTCTACCCCCCCCCCCACACACACACACACTTACTCAACAGGCGAACACACACGCACAGTCCTTTATGCACACACACAAACACACACACACACACACACACACACACACACACACACACACACACACACACATTCTCCCCCCTCCCCCCCCCCAAAAAAAAAATAAAAAGGAAATGCAGAAAATGCCTTTCGTATCTTCTTTACCTCCTTCTCCTTCCATCATTTTTCCCTATCTCTCCTTTTCCTAACCAGGCACTTTGTCCCTCTAATATGATACCAGCCTTGTATACTGACACAACACTGGCAACACGCGAATTTGCATAACAATAAAATATCTGGAGGAGGACTCTGCGCCTTCCATTTTCCTCGCGGCTTCACTTTCGTAAGAAAAAGAGGAAGAGGAAGAGGAAAAGAAAGATAAAATGAAAGAAAAAGGAGAGAAAAGGAGCTTAAAATATAGACAAAAAAGAAAGAAAAGAAAAGGGGAACTACAGCCAAAAGAGGAAAACAAAAGAATGATACAATAAAGAGAATAATAAGAAAAAAAAAACACACACACACACCAAAAATGGAGAGAGCGAATAAGACGATAATTAGCATAATAAA
>NC_051421.1:26677928-26680428 GCF_015228065.2 Penaeus monodon | reverse complement strand
GCTATTATTATTATTATCATAGTTATTAATATTAACATTATTATTACTAACATTACTATTATTATTAACGTTGTTATTGTTTTCATCATTATTGTTATTGGTAATGTTATTGTTATTACTATTTTTTACTATAGTTATTATTACTGTTGTTGTTATTATTATCATAGTTATTAGTATTAACATTGTTATTCCTATCATTACTATCATTGTTTATATTGTTATTATTTTCATAATTATTTTTATTGGTAATTTTATTGTTGTTATCATCATAATAATTATCATTATCATTACTATTATTACTATTATTGCTATTATCCTTATCATTATTAGTAGAAGCAGTATTCTTATTAATAATATTATTATCATTATTATCATCATTATCATTATTTTAATTATTACTATTATCATTATTATTATCATCATTATCATTACTATCATCATCATTATCATTATCCCCGTGGTTATTACTGTTATCATTGTTATTACAATTAGTATGTATAAACCGTTAATAAAAAAACACATGTATGTCTAACTAGATAACCTTGATCATTATATGATCAACATATGATAAATAGACCAGAAGAATCCGAACAGAGAGGGAAAGAAGAAAATACGAATGAGAAAGTGAAAGAAGAAGAGGGAAGGTCCAACGTAAATATGACGTATCACATAATCATTAAAGCTGTGAACTGCTTCGAGCTGCCAGTCGCTGAGGATTAACATTAGTCTGCGCGAATCTTTCATCATTTGAAGCCCTAAATGTTCTCTCACACCCCTCTCCCCTCTTTCTCTTTCCCCTCTCACCTAACACCTTCCCTCCTTTCCCTTCCCCTACCTACCACCTCCCTCCTTTCCTTACCCGTACCTGCCACCTCCCCTTCTTGCCTTGCCTCTACCTACCACCTCCCCTCCTCTCTCTTTCCCTTCCTCCCCATCTCCCCTATTCCCACTCTCCTCCTCTCCTTCCCCTCTCCCTCGCCCTCCCTTTATCCAGCTCCCTTCTTTCAACCTGAAGGCAGTCTCTTTCCTTGAAAAAGTTGTCGAAAGAAATGCTCTGATAATTTCGTCTCATTTCAACCTGGCGACCGATGGCTGGTCCTTTTGAAACGGGGGGAGAGGGAGGAGAAAACAAGAATAGGAGATACAGTTACTTGAAGAACAAGATGAGGAGGAACGGGAAGAGGAAGAAGAAGGGGAGGAGGGGGTGGAAGAGGAGGAAGAAGAAGAAGAAGAGAAGAGGAAGAGGAGGAGGGGGAGGAGGGGGTGGAAGAGGAGGAAGAAGAAGAGGAAATGAAGAAGAGGAGGAGGAGGGGAAGAGGAGTAGGAAGTAGAGGAAGTGAAGAAGAACATTTCGACGAAGGAAATGACAGGGATAAACCAGGAGGCAGAGGTAAAGGCAGAGAGACGAATAAACCTATCACCGAATAGGAAAAGACAAGAATGAAAATAAGATAGCTGAAAAAGCCCCCCAGCCCAGGTAATTCTCCGGGGGCTATTCCTCAACGCCCGCCCGGCCTCCAGCGGCAGTCGGTGCCGTGGCGAGCATCGTCCGCGGGATTCCAGGCAACAGCGCCACGCCCAATCACCTCCGCTGCGGGTGCCAAGGGGGGTGGGGAGCGGCCAGAGTGCGGACTTAAAAACCCTATCTTATCTCATCTAATCTAACTTTTGCTGACTTATCCCATAGTATCCTAACTTTACGTAACCTAACCTTACTTAACCTAGGGTAATTCTGCATTAGCAAACCTAATCTACCGTATTATATCCTCGATTAAGCTAACAGCTTTACCAGACCAAACCTATCCCATCCTTGGCGAATAGGACCTCACCTTACTTAAACTAAAATCTTGTACACTCTCGGATGCTAAGTCGCGCAACAGTCCACTTCGGAGAAAAGGCGACATTACTCCTGGACTGATATATTGATGTGTTTGTGTCGCTCGAATGTTGCGCGACAGTTGCGAAACAATCGCAAGACAGTCCAGAGACCGTCTTGCGCGACTTTTCAGCTTGGTGTGTACAGGGATTCTTAACATAACGTATATTTTCCTAACTTAACGTTTTTCATCTTAACGTTTTTCATCCTAACTTAACGATTTTCATCCTTACTTAACGTATCCTAACCTAACTTCCCGTATTTTATCCTAACTTAACGCATCTAGGACGCTTAACCTAACGAGTCCTATCCTATCCTAACTTAACGCAACCTACCAGCCCAACCTCATCAAACCTGTCCTTAACTAGCCTAACTTATCCTAACCTAGCGTTACCTATTGCTCCTAATGGGTATAATTCAGATGGAGGAATCACCGGGTTTTCTAAAGAGGGGTGTAGATGGGAGCAATAGGGGGAAAGGGAGGAGAGAGAGAGAGGGAGAAGGAAGAATGAATAAAAGAGGTAAATAACTATAAGCTGAACTCCCTGACGCAAAAGAAGACAAGAGAAAGATAAAACACCAAGTATATACGTAAAATAGATAAATAAAAAAGAGGAAGAGTGG
>NC_051421.1:26665428-26667928 GCF_015228065.2 Penaeus monodon | reverse complement strand
ACAATATAATTTTATACAGTCATACATATAAATTTTTTCTATCGATACTTCTCTTGAACTTAGAGAATGTGACCGTCCACCTTCCTCGTTTCTTTCACGTAGAAATCTTCTGAACGGTAACGAGAGTCGCAGTTAGTTTGATTTACACCAAAGGAGAATACAAACATACGCTCTGCATGGAAAATTAAGTCGTCCACATCGTGTATTGGTTTCATTATATATCTTTAATTTTCCGAAAAAATGGAAGAGAAAAGAATATGAATATCTATCTATCTGTCTATGTATCTGTCTATCTATCTATCTATGTATCTCTCTCTCTATATATATATCTATCTATCTATGTATCTGTCTATCTATCTATCTATTTATGTATCTGTCTATCTGTCTATCTATCTACCTATCTATGTATCTGTCTATCTATCTTCCTTTCTTTCTTTCTATCTGTCTATCCATCTATTTATCCATCTGTACATCTACCTTAATTTGCACGTAAAACTTATATAGTCTCATATAATATGTAATCAAATACATTTTCTTCCTTTTAAAAAGTCTAAGGAGACAATCACACAGTCAAAAAAGATAAATGATTCAGCCGTTATGAACACATTTCTCACATGAGGATAAACTCCCCACTTAAGGAAGGGAGATAATGGTAATAATAAAGGATAAGGAGGTAGATAAAAAAAACGTAATGAGAGAAAGAGAGAGAGAGAGAGAGAGAGAGAGAGAGAGAGAGAGAGAGAGAGAGAGAGAGAGAGAGAGAGAGAGAGAGAGAAGAGAGAGAGAGAGAGAGAGAGAGAGAGAGAGAGAGAGAGAGAGAGAAGAGGAGAGAGAGAGAGAGAGAGAGAGAGAGAGAGAGAGGAGAGGGGAAGAGAAGAGAAGAAGAGAAGAGAAGAGAGAGAGAGAGAGAGGAGAAGAGAAGAGAAGAGAAGAGAGAACGGAGAGGGAAGAACACAATATAAACGAGAGGGAGCACACAAGCTCAACTCACGAATGAACAATATGGTTGAGGAGAAAGACACGAAAGGGGGCATTGTAAGGGAAGAGAAAGACAAAGAAGGAACCGGGGGATGAAGCGAGGGAAAGGAGGGGGCGAGGAGGGAGAGAGGGAGCAAGGCAAAGGGTACAGGGAGCAGGGGGAAGAGGGCAAAGGGGGAGAGGGTGGGAGGGGGAAGAGGGCGAAGGGGGAGAGGGTAGGAGGGGAGGTGACAGAGTAATAATGTTATTTCCTGAACCATTAACGTGTTGAGGTTCATCATCAACGTGCAGTCAGAACCCCTCCCCCACCTCCCCTACCCTAGAGAGCTACCAGAAGGAAAGGGGAGGGAGAGGGAGGCGGGGATGAGGGGAAATAGTAATTAGAAGAACGATAATCAGAGGACAGAGGAAGGAGAAAGGGAAAAGAGACGAAAAAAGTGAAAAAAATCTTAATATAATGATACTAACAATAACATTAGTGATAATAATAATCATTATCAAAATGTGTAAGAAAGACAAGCTAAAAACCGAATAGAGGCAAAGATCTTTTTTAAAAATGGCAAAATCCATTTAAAAGAGAAATACTTAAAAAAATGCTAACCAAAACAAAAAAAGAATCCCCTCAATAATAATAATAATAATAATAATAATAATAATAATAATAATAATAATAATAATAATAATAATAATAATAATAATAATAATAATAAATAATAATAATAATAACAATAATAATAGTAATAAATCAAAACAAAAATAAAATAGAAATAAAATAGAAATAAGAAATAGAGAAAACACTAAAGACTTAGCCAAGAAGTGAAGAGAGAAGAGCGCAGAGAAGGAGAGCAGGAGAAAAGAGGAAGTCGGCGCCGCCTGCGAATCTTGAATAATGACATTGACAAGGGGAGGGAACCAACACCGGTAATGAGGAGAGGATGAGGACCCCGGAAGGTGCCAAGCCGCGTGTTACGTCGAGGCGCTTCTATTGCTGGCAGGAGGTCGTTTGAAGTCGTTCGAGGTCGTGTGTGCTGTGGTCATGTTGGGTTGTAGGATGTCTGTGCTGTGGGACGTGCGAGGTGGTAGAATGTCTGTGCTGTGGTTGTGCTAGAGTGTGGGATGTGTGTACTGTGGGTCGTGTGAGGCGGTAGGATGTGAGAATGTAGGATACATGTGTGCTTTTGGGATATCGTGTGTCAGGGTTTCATAGTGTTGCTGCTGGATATAATGCTGGAGTTATCCTAAGCTTATTACGCACAACATATAACTTGAGTTTAAACGAACTGTTTACTACTCATAATTATAAGCTTGAGTATTCCTGCCTGTACCCAGACGCGGTTATGTGGTTTTATATTACGTAATGAATGTCACACCAGGTGTCTTAGCGTATTCTAAAATATAAAAATATACATTTATTTTGTGAGTAACATAAGCAACTTTGGAATGGAAGAAATAAATGAAACAGTAGATTTAAAATACATGCGGGAAAAATCGAAGATTAGTGTCAAACGCGTTAGAGGTCGCT
>NC_051421.1:26655428-26660428 GCF_015228065.2 Penaeus monodon | reverse complement strand
TCTTTCACATATGATTAAAAATCAAATGGAAATTATTGTTACAACGTTATTCGTTATATTATTTCAAATGTTTTTGTAATGGCACGGTTATGCAATCAAACTAAATAAATACATTTTTCACTTCCTTCAAGAGCAAGACTGTAAAATACACAAGTAATTACCTTCAAAATTACCTTGCGTGTCATAACCATGTCACTACATAAACGTAGTGTTATTTCTACCAATATGAATGTTAAAGGATGACTGCGTTATGCAATGAAAATTATTCTCCATGTCTTAATTAAACTGTCATTATTGCGATTTTCAAAATAACAGTCAGAAAATTCCATGAAAGGCTGTCTGTTTGTGTCTTATTATTCAAAGGATTTTTCTATTTGATTGGCAAATGATTAGGCTACACGTGACTTTAAAAAGTCATGCAGAAATCAAAATGTATTTATCAAAGCTCTGTTTTTTTTTTTTTTTTTTTTTTTGGGGGGGGGTCGAATTTTCCTTACTTTTTTCTCCAAAAATAATAAAGGCGGTACTTTACGGACTCTAACGTGTTATGGCAGATACTGACATTAATGATGATGAAGTTAATGATAATAATAGTGATGCAGGAAATAATGATAATAATAACGATAATGATGATGATGATGATGATTATGATGATGATGGTGATGATGATAATGATGATGATGAGATGATGATGATGGTGATGATGATGGTGATAATAATAATAATAATTAAAACAATAATAATAAAATTAGTAATCATATTTATAACGCGACCAACAACAACAACAACAAAACAACAATAATAATGATAAATGAAACAATAAAAAATAATAAATATCGTACGACGTAGCGTGAGAAACCTGTGTATATCTCGGACCACATGTGCCTACAAGTTGGTGTTGCGTGACCCAAGATAAGGTCCAGCTGGATTCCAGACCAACTTCATTTAAAGAATGTGTTCTCGCTAACACTAATACGCAGGATCCTTTCCTTCAAATCTGGACAGGATTTTTATGCGCAACATTACGGAACGATTTGTTCAAATGTTGTGTGTATGGTACTTCTATAGATGTGTTATATTGATATTACTAAAGGTGAGGTCCGAAACGAAATGAAAAAGGTACATCTTGTTATTTGATTCCGGTTTCTGCTGTTGGAGGAGGCAATGCTCTCTCTTTTATTTTCTTTTGGTCATGACTATGATCTGATTCCTTCGAGGACGAACGCATTGTATTTTTTTTTCTCCTGAAAGCACTACTTTTGAGAGCCGGCCCGACCTCGTTAACCTGTACTCAAATCACCTGTTGCTTGCACTAGGAAGCTCTGTCTTATTCACGAGTGTACACATTGATCGAACTCGAAATCTGCGTGTAAACAATATCTAGTGTGAAGAGAGAGGTTCCACTTCTTTATCAGGAAACGTCTAGAGAAACAAAAGCTAAATTGATTCTTCTCAATATTTGTGAGCAATTTCTACTACACATTGTCTATTTTTTGGGTTTAAGAATTGTCAAAAAAAAAAAAAACAGATATATTCTCACAAACTGTAGATACCCACGGGAATAAAACGTAAATTATCATGCTATAATTTTTCTCTCTCCACTATCCTGATCCCAGGTGCAATCATAAAAAGATACATAGCATTTTCATTAAATTTTATTGCCTTACTGCATAGAATCCCTCAGCACAACTTATAATCGAAAAAGGAAAACACGAAAGAAGGAAAGAATAAAAAACAACATATTTTCGACATCTTCGAGACACGCAAGAATCTACGAGTACAGTTCCTTTCCCGGCCAACGATACCTCCTGTGCCTTGTGACCTTGTCTGACCTGAAGTGTACCTGCAAGGGGACCTGAGCCCCTGATCAATATACAGTATAGGCGGCACGCAGGTGTGTAGTGGCAGGAAGGTGGTAGGGAGTGTCACACACTGTTACGGCTTCTGTTTTTGACGTCTGGTTGCCAACTTTTTTCGGCATATGAATAAATACACGCAAAGATGTATCAAGAAAAGAAGAAAAAAGAAAACGTTATTCTAAATTATGGATTATGTCATTTAGTCTCTAATTCGGCTGTTGTAATGCGATTTCCTTCACCTAATGGCGAATATACATTAGGAAAGGTAAATATTCATTATAAATTACATGTGCGACGATAATGATCGAAATGGATAATTCATTATCAATATTACCGATAATATCACTCATAATGAATATTAAGAAGAAAAGGAAATTAAAAGTCAGAAAGAGAGAATACTTGTGATGGTGATAAATATGGTAACAATGATAGTAGCCTAATGATAATGAAAATGGCAATTATGATAATAATAACAATAATAATAGTAATAATAATAATAACAAATAAAACAATAATGGTAATAAAAATGACAATATAATAATAATAATAATAATAATAATAATAATATAATAGTAATAAAATATAATAATTATAATAAGGATAATGTTAATTATAATAGTATTAGTAATAGTAGTAGTAGTAGTAATAATGATAACAACAACAATAACAACAACAACAATAATAATAATAATAATAATAATGATAATAATAATAACAATAATAATAATAATAATATTAATAATAATAATAATAACAATAACACTCTAATGATAATACTAATAATGATAATAATAACTACAATAATGATGATAATAATTATGATAATAATGTTAATACTGTTAGTAAGGATAACGATAAACATAATGATGATGATGATGGTGGTGGTGATAATGATAATAATAACGATAATAATAATAATGATAGTAATAATGGTGATGATAATAATATCAATAACAAGAACAACAGCAACAAAAACAACAACAACAACACTACTACTACTACTCCTAATAATAATAACAGTAATAATAGTAATAATAATAATAATGATAATATTCATAACAGATAATGATAATATTAAATAATATAAATAATATATAATATATAATAATAAAAATTATAATAACTAAAATAATAATAATAATAATAATAATAGAAAATAATAGTAATATAATATAATAATAATAATATATATGTAATAATAATATAATAATAAAATAATAATAATAATAATAATAATAATAATAATAATAATAACAACAGTAATGATAGTAATGATAATAAGGATAATACTGTAAATAATGATAATAATGATAACGGTAACAAACAACAGTAATAGTTACTATGATAATAGTGAAAATAATAATAACAATAACGACAAAAACAACTATAGTATTTGTAGTTGGAATTTCGATAATAATAATGATAAAATGAGTATATTTATTATCATCATATGAAGTTGATGAATAGATGAAAGTGATGAACAATAATACTGATCAAAATATAATAGCAAACAGCAAAAAGAACAACAGTAATAGTACTGATGATGACAATAAATAAATAAATAAATAAAAATAACGGCAGTTTTTTTTTAAATTATTATTTCCCACAGCATAAGTAGCTAAATAAAATCATAGTAGCAAAAGCATCCTCATGGTAGGTCGAAATCGCTGTCATGAATTGATAGGTTGAGCTGCTTCATCACAACCACTTGTTACGTCGTTGTTTCACAAACAAAGCAACAGGTTATATGGCTAACAATGGCTGCCACAGAGCAAATGAGCTGGAGGGATCTAGAGGGGGAATACATACGAAATTTCGTATTATTTGTTCACGGTCAAATAGTCCATTTCCTATGTCGTTTTGAACTTCATTGGGGACAAATTACAGGTCATCCCCCACCCCCCTGTCACATGCGAAGTTTTGTATATCCATCAAAAGAACGTCGTCAAGAGTTCGGGGATAACTCGAGCAATTGGATCAAAGGGACTCACGAGTGTGTCTTGCACTTTTTGAGAAAACATATATTATTACTTGGATGACTGAAGCTACGAGCGGTCCTGAGGCTATCGAAGAGGGGGGAAGAAGAAAATAGAGGGGATTAGAAAGGAGAGAGAGAGAGAGAGAGAGAGAGAGAGAGAGAGAGAGAGAGAGAGAAAAGGAAGGACAGGCAGACTAACAGAGAGAGAGAGAGAGAGAGAGAAGGAAAGAAAGATTGAAAGAAAAATCTCTCAAGACAAAATATAAAAGGTAAAGATATGATAGACTAAAGAGAATAAGAAAAGTGAAACACAGAAGCAAGGACACCCCATAACGAGCAGAGGACGCCCGATGTGGCACTGGAAGCCCCGAACTGGGTAACAGGCGAACAGCAGGCAGCAGGGCGGTCTGCGTAAGTAGGGAGGCGCCCGGGGAAGGTGGGGGGAGGGTGAAAAAGGGGGAGGGGGACGAGAGCTGCACGGACCCGCGTGGCTCCACAAAGTTTGGTTTACAGAGCGCGGCCTTGGTAGAGCTCTCTGTCGACCCCGCGCACGCCGGGACCAATCGATAGTCAGGTGCTCCGCCGGGCTGGGTGGAGCCGGAAAGGAGGGAAGGGCGCGGCCGGGAGAGAGCAGGGAGGGGCGAGGCGAGGTGAGCGCAGAGGGGCGGAGGGGTGGGGATGGGGAGGTTGGAGGAACGGAGGGGAAGGCGAGAGGAAGAGCGGCAAAAGAGAGTTGGAGAGAGAGAGAGAGAGAGAGAGAGAGAGAGCGCCATGGCGAGTGGTGTGCGTGTGTGTAGATTGAGAGCGGGGAAAGAGAGAGAGAAGGGAGCTGGTAGTTGCTTGTGTTTGTTTGTGAGTTCAGTGAATTGAATAAGAAAATAATAATGATGAACAATATCACCTAGAATCAGTGTATCTATTTTCTTACCTGTCTATCTGTCTATAAATGCATATATACAGCCAGAGAGAAAGGCAGAGACAAAGAGACAGAGAGACAGCAGAGAGAGAGAGAGAGAGAGAGAGAGAGAGAGAGAGAGAGAGAGAGAGAGAGAGAGAGAGAGAGAAGAGAGAGAGAGAGAGAGAAGAAGAGAGAGAGAGAGAGAGAGAGAGGAGAGATGAGAGAGAGAGAGAAAGTGTGATGGAGAGAGAAGAAGAGATAGAGA
>NC_051421.1:26622928-26625428 GCF_015228065.2 Penaeus monodon | reverse complement strand
ATGACAGGAACAAAAGAACGAAAAGAAAAATAAAATCCTTCAGAAAAAAATAAAAAGAAAAGAAAAGCATTCACAAACCATTGAGCTTCTCGTATGTACCATTCATATACATTTCCGAATTTCCATCTATCTCCTTTATTTCGTCCTTACTTATTACCCCTTTTCTTAACCCCCTTTTTCTCGGAATTTCTCCCATGCCATTTATCCATCTTTCGTGGGATTCTGTGGGAGCATTTAAGCCCTTTTTACCCCGCGTGCAAGTTTAATCATTCTGCCATTCCCTTGTCATCAGTGCATACTAAGCTGTGTTTGCAACTCGTCTTTGTTCTTTTTTCAGTTTTCAGGTTTTTATAGAATGTATCTTTTCTTGGGTCTTGGTGCATTAATAGATATGCGGATATATGTTTATAAAAGGAAGTACGTGAATAGGTATATGAATAGACGTCCACAGATGTGCATTTTCCAAAACATCTAAGAAAAGTCGTGATGAAAACACCTTTTTTTCTACGTCACTTTTTCTCCTTGACTTTTACGATATACCAGAACCCATGCTTTAGTTCCCTTTTACGTATCTCGACTACCATATGAAGCTTGAGGTCGGGGGGGGGGGGCAATACTTTACAGTAAAATTATATATTACAAAAAAAATATCACGTGTTTACTCTCCAGCTATTTATCTTCCAGATTTTCCCCCCCAATGTTTTCCCGGAAATTCTACAACAACCTTTGTAGCTTATATTCTTCCTTTTTCCCAAGGCACAAGAAAACATAATTGTATGTAAACATCTCTCTAGCTACTGATCATAACAGCTACCATTGTTCATAATAAACCCTTTGTCATTCTCTCTCTCTGTTCTTCCAAAATGAGAGTAAATTATGGAAACACCCAACACTAAAAGAGATGACATTATGACTTTCCCAGGAGCGTTGCATGGAAATTGATCTTGACGAATATCCACTCACTGAAACTGAATGTGTGTTAGTGTTGTTATATTTTCTTTTTTTTCCGTTTGTGCTTGTATGTTTTTCGAATTTTTGTGAAGGTGTGTATATATATTTTGTTTGTTTCCTGTTTGTTTATGTGTGTGTGTGTGTGTGTGTGTGTGTGTGTGTGTGTGTGTGTGTGTGTGTGTGTGTGTGTGTGTGTGTGGTGAAGCGTCTATCTGAGGATGATGGGGGGGGGGGAGAAAGGGTTAAGACACAGGTGTGTTTTGCCTTTGTCTTTCCCCCTCGGCTTTGATATCTGGAAAGGATTGTGAAACCTGATCTGTCACACGTGGAGATGTGTTTTTGTTGGGAGAGGAAGAGAGGGAGGAGAGGAAGAGAGGGAGGAGAGGGAAAGGGAGGAAAAGAGGGAGGTAGAAAGGGGAGGAAAGAGGGGAAGTGCGATTGGGGAAGATGGAAGGCAAGCGAAAGTGGGGATGGGAGACTGAGGAGAGGGAGGGGAAGAGGGAACAGAAGGGGGAGGGAAAAGGAAGGGCAAGTGAGAGTTGGAAGGGAGATTGGAGGAAGAAGGAGGGGTAGAAGTACGAAATTGGAAGGAAGAGAAGAGGGATAGATAGCGAGAGTAAGGAAGAAGGAGAGAATATGGGGAAGAGGAACGGAAAACGGAATGGGAAAGACGAATCGGGAATCAGGAAACGGGAAGAGGGAGGGGTAGATGGATAAGGAAAGCAAGAGAAAGAGAGGGAAGGAAAGAGTGAGGGGAAGCGGGAAGGGAGGGGAGGGCGAGGGAAACATTGAGGAAGCTGAAGGGGAAACGGGGAGAGGAAACGGAGGAGAGAGAAAAGGGGAGGAGGAAGCAGGAAAGTAAAGCATGTGTGATGCGGGTAAAGAGGAGATGAAAAACAAAATAAAAAATGAAGGGAAAAATAATTTTTTTAAGTAATAACATGATCTAAATCGAAGTGATTCCAAACGCAGAAAAAAAAAAACGCATGAATAAGGCCGTAAAAAAATCTAATAAATGAAAGAACAAGTGAGCTTCGATATGAGTTGGGGGGAAAGACAGACGTGAACGAGGAACTCAAGTCTACGACATGAGGAAGAGAAGGGATTCCAAGAGACGTGGAAAAGATTGGACCATCAGGAGGTGAGAAGAGAGGCGCTGCAGATCACTTAATGACATGAAGGATGAGGGAATTAGTCGCTGACATGAGGGAGCTCTTGCAGATATAGGGGAGGATTTACGTGGAGAGAGAAGCATGGGGCCTGGAAGTGAGGTGTGTGTGTGAGTGTAGCGGCTGTGTAAGAAGTGTGAATGTTGTGTAAAATTATAGGAATTGCAGGAAAGTGTAGATGTATAAAAGTGTGGATGCTGTGTTAAATTATGGAAGCTGTGTGAAAGTCTGGATATTTTGTAGAATTATGGGAATTTTATGAAAGTATAGATGCTGTGTGGAAAGTCTGGATGTTTTGTAGAATTATGGGAATTTTGTGAGAGTGTAGATGCTATGGAAAAGTCTAGATGTGTAAAATGAAAAGAATTTAATGCTTTGTG
>NC_051421.1:26616719-26619219 GCF_015228065.2 Penaeus monodon | reverse complement strand
AGAGAGAGGAGAGAGAGAGAGAGAGAGAGGAGAGAGAGAGAGAGGGAGAGAGAAAGAGAGAGATAGATAGATAGAGAGAGAGAGAGAGAGAGAGAGAGAGAGAGAGAAGAGAGAGAGAGAGAGAGAAGAGAGAGAGAGAGAGAGACAACTATATATATATATATATATATATATATATATATATATATATATAGAGAGAGAGAGAGAGAGAGAGAGAGAGAGAGAGAGAGAGTGAGGATGAGAAGTACTTCTATACTTGGGCATGAATCAAAATTCACGCCTCAGTATTCGCAATCTTCTCTCCCCTACTCCCTACTCTCCCCCCCCCTCTCCCTTTCTTTCAATGTGTCTGTCTGTCTCTCTGTCTCAGTCTGCCTCTCTGCCTATCTGTCTGTCTGCCTGTTTCTCTCTCTCTCTCTCTCTCTCTCTCTTCTTCTATCTATCTATCTATCTATCTTCTCTCTTTTTCTCTTTCTCTCTCACTCTCTTACACTTTCATTCTCTTTAGTACTATTACACACGAATGCCCATTTTCACATACTGAATAAGCAAATCAGACCAACCCAGAACAAACCGAAACAAAACAAAGCAACATCGGAATTTCTCCTTCCTCCCTCCTCCCTCCTACTCCTCCTCCCTCACTCCCTTCCTCCCTCCTACTCCTCCTCCCTCACTCCCTTCCTCCCTCCTACTTCCTCCTCCCTCCCTCCCTTCCTCCCTCCCTCCTACTCCCCCTATCTCCCTCCCTCCTACTCCTCCTCCCTCACTCCCTCCTACTCCTCCTCCCTCCCTCCCTCCCTCCTTCTCCTCCCTCCCTCCTCCTCCTCTCTCCCTCCCTTCCTCCCCCCTCCTTCTCCTCTCTCCCTCCTTCTCCTAACTCCCTCCCTCCCTCCTCCCCTCCCCCTTCCCCCCATCAATTCAACCTCTCCTTCCCTGATACGAAATGAGGTTAGGCGAAAGGGTAATTTGAAAACGCAGAGCGAAAACGGCGAATGGAAATAGATGATGATAATAAAGAGGTCAAAGGTCAAAGGAAAGGAATGAAGGAACGCAAGAAGAATAAGCAAGGAAAAGATTATGGAAGAAGAAGGAGATGATGAAAGAGAAGATAAGAGAGAAATGAAACGAAACAAGGGAAACGGAGGAAGAAGAAATAAAAAAAGGAAGAGGAGAAGGAGGTAAAGAAAAGGAAAACAAAGAAGGAAAAGCGGATAGAAAAGGGAAGTAAAGAGAATAGAAACAAGAAGGAAAGTTAAAAGATGAAGAAAGAGAAAGAAAAAAAAGGAAAATTAAGAAAGTGGGAGGAAAAGCAGAAAAGGAAACGAGGAATAAAAATGATCAGGGAAGAAAAAACGAACGAAAAAAATTAAAAAAGAAAAAAAAAAAACGAAAAAGAGGAAGCGCAGAATAATTAATAATTAATTCCTATCACCGATATAATTTTCAAAGCAATGGAAAAAAGAATAAACACAGAAGAAGAGAGAGAGAGAAAAAAAAAATCAAGAACAAGAGAGAAAGGAGATAGGAGGTCACGAAAAGATGAAACACAAGAGAAGAAGAAAAGGTGAAGAAAACAAAACAAAGAGAAAAGGGAGAGAGGATAGAAGACAAAATGGAAATTAAGGTAAAGAGAATATGGAGAGAGGAAAGAAGGCGAAGGAAAATCAAGAAAGGGTAGAAAAGAAAGAAGACGAAAGAGAGGAAAAACACGAAAGGAGAGAGAAAAGAGATATGGAAGAAGACGAAAAGAAAATCAAGGGCAGGAGAAAAGGGAGAGAGGGAAAGAAAATCAAGAAAAAAGAAAGGAAAAAGGATATAGAAGAAAGAAGAATGAAAATCAAGAACAAAAGAAAAAGGAGAGAGGAAATAAGACAAATGAAAATCAATAACAAGAGAAAAGCGAGAAAAAAAGACAAAGTGAAAATCAATAACAACAGAAAAAGAAGAAAAAGAAAGAAAGAAGATAAAAGAGAGAAGAGAAAGAAGACGAAGGACAATCAAGAACAAAGAGAAAATGGAGAGAAGAAAAAAGGCAAATTGAAAATTAATAAAAGGAGAAAAGAGATAGAAGAAAGAACACAAAATGAAAATCAACAACGAGAGAAAAGAGAGAGAAGAAATGAAACAAAATATAAATCAATAACAAGAGAAAAGAGAGAATGGAAAGAAGACGAAGGACAACCAAGAACAAAGGGAAAAGGGAGAGGGAAGAAAGAAGACGAAGGACAATCAAGAACAAGAGAAAAGAGAGAGAAGAAGGAAAACAAAATGAAAATCAACGAGAGAAAAGAGAGAGAAGAAATGAAACAAAATATAAATCAATAACAAGAGAAAAGAGAGAATGGAAAGAAGACGAAGGACAACCAAGAACAAAGGGAAAAGGGAGAGGGAAGAAAGAAGACGAAGGACAATCAAGAACAAGAGAAAAGAGAGAGAAGAAGGAAAACAAAATGAAAATCAACGAGAGAAAAGAGAGAGAAGAAATGAAACAAAATATAAA
>NC_051421.1:26606719-26611719 GCF_015228065.2 Penaeus monodon | reverse complement strand
TGTTCAGGAGTCTTCGTGCGTTACCAGCAAGGGTGGCCGTACTATCACGAAAAAAAGTCAAGTACAATGAATCATATCAACACTGTTCTCATCTGCACGTTTAAATTACCTTTTATATCATTGCTTAGATCAAATAACTATGTCACGACCAAGTATTAACGGTATAGGAAAGTACCGACGATTACTGACACATGCAGAAAACACGACACTCAAATGATAATGAGGTGCTAATATCAGAGGAGTTTTCAGTTGCATTAAAATATTTTATCAAGAGTGGCCGTAGGGAAACCAATTGCATCATATGTTATTGCTATAGTTACAGTTGATGATCACAGAAATGGTCATATTTTGCAATACCGAAGCTGACTGTTGATTAATTTCCCGGCGCTGATTGACATTGCTTTTAGGAACAAGAGATAAAAGACGGAAAATGCATGAATTGATATTAACAAGCAGAGTGGTAAAAATACACCTGTAATTGCTGGTAGTACAGAGAAGAAGTGGGAGTAAGTACGAGAAAGAGAGAGAGAGAGAGAGAGAGAGAGAGAGAGAGAGAGAGAGAGAGAGAGAGAGAGAGAGAGAGAGAGAGAGAGAGAGAGAAGAGAGAGGAGAGAGAGGGACGATAGAGATAAGAGAGATGAGAATAAAGATAGAAGATAGATAGATAGACAAAGAAGAGAGAAGAGAGAGAGAGAAGAGAGAGATCAGAAAGAGAAGACAAGACGATAATGAAGAGAGAGAGACGAGAGGACAGAGAGCAAGGCGAACCAATACAAACGAGAAAGCAAAGTAGATAGATATAGTCTGGATGAGAGAGAGAGGAGAGGAGAGCAGAGGGGGAGATGGTAGATGCGAGAATAGAGACATGATGAACGAGAACGATACAAAATGAGAGATTCAAAGAAAGACGAAGAAACTATACATGCCCCCCCCCCCCACCACACACAGTCAAACTCATATCGTCGCAACCACTTATCTGCCTTCTTCATGTCGGACCACTCTCACGGCCGTACCAATTCACCCTGAACATCAAGTATATCACGTCTGTGTGAACATGTGCACCGCTGGCATGACTGCTCGAGCTGTTGTTGATGCGATCCCGTCTGTACGGTTTTGTCATCTGTTGGTTTCTTCTCTTCTTCTCCCCCCCTTTCTCTCTCTCTCTCTCTCTCCTCTCTCTCTCTCTCTCTCTCATTCTCCTCTCTCTCTCTCTCTCCTCCTCCTTTTCCTCTCTTTTTTCTCGGCTCTTCTTCCTCCTCTCTTCTCTCTCTTTCTCTCTCTCTCTCCCTTCTTCTCTCTCTCTCTCTCTCTCTTCTCTATCTTCTCTTCTCGTTACTCTCTCTGCCTTTGTATCGGGTTTGTCTGTCTGTTCGCCTGTTGTCTGTCTGTCTGTCTGTCTCCCTCCCTCCCTCTCTCTTTCTCTATTTATCTATCTATCTATCTATCTATGTGTATGTCCGTCTATCTGTTTGTATGTATGTATGTATGTATGTATGTATGTATGTATGTATGTATGTATGTTTGTATGTATGTATGTATGAATTCTTCACACCTACTCTCTTTATCTCTCTTTCTTCGCCCTTTTCCCCATTCTTTATTCCCATCTATGTCTCCCTCATTTTCACTTTCTTCCCCTCTTTCCCCGTCGCCTTCTCCCTCAGGATTTCAGCCGTGTGGGAAAGTGACTATTGGATGCCCCGACTTCAGCTCTCTGTTCAGGAAATTAATGATGGCTAACTCCACTGCATATCAGGTATTTCGCTAAGTGTTGATTGCCATGAATTTATAGTGTCGATGCGTTAAAAATGTGAGAGGATGCATTAGGGAAGCTCATTTCAATTGCGAGATTATTTTGCAACATTATATCTTATGGGTGGATGTTGTTTTTCTCCAAGCTATAGGATAAATACTAAATGTATATGAATAAATAACTAAATAAATAACTTGGTAAATGAATAAATAAATAAATAGATAAATAAATTATATATATAAGTATATATATATATATATATATATATATATATATATATATATATATATATATATATATATATATTTGTGTGTGTATGTGTGTGTGTGTGTGTGTGTGTCGGTGTGGTTGTGAGTGGGTGGGTGTGTATATGTGTACGTGTATAAGCATATGATTATGTGTGCGGGTAGTTGTACAAAAACTGTAGAAAGAAAGATACAATGGCAAGGATGCCTGAATGTATGTGATACGGAGACAACTCCAGCTCTCGAGAGAACCGCCTCGGCTCCATCTACTTTTGAAACAACATCGTATAGCTGAAATATCAATAATCGATAATCATTTTTCCTGTGCAATGCCTATCTAACACCCATAATTGATCATTCATGTAAAGTTAAAGAGTTACCCTAACCTAGGCTGGAACTATAATTAGCGAATAATTGTCCATTACATCAAAGATAAATGGACCTGCCGTCCTCCCTGGCTCATATTCTCTGCTAATTTACGATAGCACCCCAGGGGACGAGACTCCTTTCCTCCCTATCCCTTCCTTCCCCCTTCCCCTGCCCTCTTCTGGCCTGGATCTCCCCTCGCCTTCCCATATCACACGCTCCCCTCCCGCGTCCCGCCCATCGTCTTCCCCCACCACACCCCTTGTCGAGTCCCCGTCCCTTCCCCGACGCTCCTATGCTGGAGGTGGGGTGCTAGGTGGGGTGGGTGGGATGAGAAGGGCGGAGGGGAGGCCAGGGGTTAGAAAAGGGAAGGGTATGGGATTGAGGGAGAAGAAAAGAGGAAAGGGGGCGAGAGAAAGCACACGAGACGGTTCAGCATCTGGCACTGTGCTTGCCAGAAGTGCCAAGAGACTGGGGGGGGGGGGGGGAGTCCGTAGCAGCTGCTTGTGGAACCAGAGAGTGCGGCTGGTCACTTGGCTCGGGAAGGCGAGGACGTGGCAAGTTATCACAAGGTACTTCTGTATTCCATGCGTGAGGGCCTGCAGTACTCGCTTAGGTCACTTATCGAAGCAGTGATATAACAGGCACAGTGAAAAAAGAGAGAAAAAAGGTCCCCGTGTACAGCAAATACTCCTTTCACAGAATCTCACACGCAGACAGAACCAAAGTAGATATCTAAATATGCAGAAATCCGAGAAGTATAATAAGAACAGTCACTGCCGTCGTTATGGCTCTAATTACTTCAGTGCCCGAGGGTGCAATCTAGGTAAATTGGGAGAGGGAAACGGTATGACCGGGAACGGCGAACTGGAGGCCTGCTAAAGTGAATTACACTGGAAAAACAATATTACCTTTGGCATATAGAAGTTTTTTTCTAGCTCAGGTGGGAACAGCATCACATGCTCTTTACAATAAAGATTTTCTCTCTTTTTGCTTTGTGGCATGAGGTTAAGATCAATTCCCTGTGAAGTTTCACTGCCCGCAATGCTAAAATGATACGTGTGTGTCCTATTCTCCTTTGTAATACAAAAAAAGAAAAGAAAAGAAAAGGAAAGACTTCAGTGATACCAAATGCTCAGTGTTGCCACAAGCTGATTGGACCTAATTGGCAAATCTGCCTCGGTACTCCGGCTGACAAATCCAATAATGTGACGTTTGACACAACGGCTGATACACTGAGATGCTTAAACTGAGCGACTCTCTCGGACTAATTTGTTTGCTCACGGATTCAGAGAGACGGATCAATAGTCCAGCGTCCATATAGGGCAGGCGGTTAGTATAGTGATCAGGGATGCTGTAGCTTAAACCGGGTTTTTCTGAATGCAGATGACTCTCCGCCACAATGGGCAGAAATGGATCCAGTGCATCCACATGGAAGTCATAATTCAAAGCGTTTGTACGAAAGCTAAACGGTCAGAAGTATAATATTGATGTGAACCAAAAAATGACTTTGAAAGAATCATCCATGGCGAGTGAATAGAAAAGCAAACAAACATATACTGTAAAAGTCAAAATTCAGTATTTGAATAAAACACATACTGTATAAAAGAATGATGAGAAAAAAAGAGTAATAAACGCTTCAATATACACAAATATACGTACAAACTCATATACACGAACACACACATTCCCTTCCACACATAGCTATATCAACATTTCCAAGGTGTAGTCTTTCCCTTGCTTAACCGTTGTGGCTGTAGGCGGAATCAACAGGGCAAAACGTGCTCCGAAATTTAGATAGAAGGCCGTGATGCTGAGTTGAAGAACAAAACAAAAAAAAAAAAACGTTTAAGATGAGTGAGGGTGCCTTAAGGGCGGGGGATTCTTGTCTTCTTACTTTTAGTAGTATTGTAGTAGTGTAGTTTGGTGTTGCACACTTCTCTCTCCCTCTCGCTTTTTTTTACTCTCTTCATCCTTTTCTTCTTCCTCTCTTTCCCTCTCTCTCTCTCTCTCTCTCTCTCTCTCTCTCTCTCTCTCTCTCTCTCTCTCTCTCTCTCTCTCTCCCTCTCCCCCCCCTTGCACACCCTTCCCCATCCACTATTTCCCCGAAGACCTTCACCCCCCCAAAAAAAAAAAAAAAAAAAAAAAGAGAATAAAAAGGAAAAGAGCAGAAAAAAAACTTTCCACCTACCGTCAGTATCCACGCTTAGACACGGATGATTGAAGATCGTCTCCCTGAAAGTGTAACAGGTGAAGTCGACGTTGGGTTCAGCGCAGGAACACGAAGAGAGGTACTCAAACGTGCTTAGCGTCCGTAACAGCTGTTTACATTTGGAAGGCGTCACCGTTGCACATGCCACTGTTTAGGGAGAGTGAAGATAAAGAGAATCAGATGCTTGTTTATAGTATTTTTTTGTTCTTATCTGTATTTAAATGTTTATGGGTTTACCATATTTGGATTTGCCTTGTTTCGTTTACGAGAATTGTGGTTGTGAAGCCGTAGAAGGGTACGGTTACAATGTTTAGGGAGGAGGGAGATGAAGAGGATTGGATTCTTGATGACAGTGTTTTTCATTACTTATTCATCTATAGATTTATTTTATCTATATTTGCCCTTTTTATTTATGAAAATTGAGCAC
>NC_051421.1:26586719-26589219 GCF_015228065.2 Penaeus monodon | reverse complement strand
AAAGTTTGTATGTGTATATGTATGCATGTATGTTGGATGATGTGTGTAAGCACGTATATATGTACAGCGTCAGATCACACTTCCTGGTTAGTTCACATCGTGAATTCCTGTCTCTTTCCTCCATGGCGAGCTCCAGTTACTCCCTTCTAAATCATCCTAATTTCCTTTAAAACCTCATTCGCATTTCTCTCTCTTTCCCTCCTTCTCTCATATTTTCCTTTCGCTCCTCACACCTCTCTCTTCCAGACGCTTCCTTTATCCAGGTTACCTCTGGTTTATTCTTCGTACTTCACTTATATTGTGATTTACCTTACTTTCCTTTTCTCCTTTTACCTTATAATTTCACGCCCTTTTAGCACCCTGGGACGCCCTTCCCTCCTCCCTCTCCTTTTCTTTTTCTTATTTACATATTGTCATGAAATATCGAGTTTCTCGGATTTTCCCCTCTTCCTCTCCTCCGCGCTAAGCATCTCACTCTTCCCCTCATATCCAATTACTCTTGGTTCCTCTTCCTGTTTCCCTCAGTTTTTATTTCACTTCCTCAATGCCTTCGTTTTATTTTCTCCTGTTCTGTTTCTCCTCTCGGTCGTTCTCGTCACCAGCTGCTCTCGCCGTTCCTGACTTGTCGTTAGCTTTCCTTCAAACAGAATGAAAAATAGATACGTAATGTCTATATGCACCTTTGTGACAATTTTTTTATATATATAAGGAGAGAGAGAGGGTGAGAGAGAGAAAGAGAGAGAGAGAGAGAGAGAGAGAGAGAGAGAGAGAGAGAGAGAGAGAGAGAGAGAGAGAGAGAGAGAGAGAGAGAGAGAGAGAGAGAGAGAGAGAGAGAGAGAGAGAGAGAGAGGGGAGAGAGAGAGAGAGAGAGAGAGAGAGAGATTTTCATTTTCACGGTGTATTCTACAGTGAAATATATCCGTTTCCTTTTCTGATCTTTCTTTCTAGCCTCTCCAACCTCTCTATTTTCTTACCCCTTCATTTTTCTTTCGAGATTTCCTTTTGTCAGGTAAGAAAAGTTTGAATAACTGAACGATTAAAAGAAATAGAAAAATGAATAAACAGATAGACGAAAACAAACTAGATTAATAACAAATGAATAGAAAAACATCCGAGCTATGCATATAAAAAGGAAATGAAATGAATAGAAAAAAAAAATCCAATAAAAAAAGTAAAAAAAGTAAAAAAAAAAAAAAAAACACCGTCGTTTCCTCACGTCTCAAAGATCGGGATGAGCGTCTGCCTCCATGACTCAAGACATGCAAGAGGACAATTTTCAAAGGCACTTGTTCGACGACAGGTACAAACTCCGCCTCGAGGAAGGTTTTAAAGAATTAGCGAGCAACGGAACCAGCAAGTGGTTCATGACTGAGACTCCTATTCTGGGGAAGGAGGGAGGGAGAGGGAAGGTGGGAGGGAGGGAAGAGAGAGGGAAGGGAGGGAGAGGAAAGGGAGAGAGAAGGGAGGGAGAGAGAAGGGAGGAATGGTTGATAGGGACGGAGGGAGGGTCGGAAAGAGAGAGAGAGATAGAGAGAGAGAGAGAGAGAGAGAGAGAGAGAGAGAGAGAGAGAGAGAGAGAGAGAGAGAGAGAGAGAGAGAGAGAGAGAGAGAGAGAGAGAGAGAAAGAGAGAGAGAGAAAGAGAAAGAGAGAGAGAAGACATAGGGAGCAAACGTTCTAATTTTCTTTTTCTCTCGCCAAGGCTCCTCAGCTGCTTCGACGAACGGAGAGAAAGAAACGGCGAGTCACGGGGCCGCCGGTGTCCTCATTGGTAGGCGGTCTGAGTAAGTTTAACAGGCGACACAGGCGGACGAGTCATCCCTTTCACGGTGGGTTTGCTGCTGGATTTCGCCTGTTGCGAACCATGCGATTAAAACAAAAAAGAAAAAGAAAGAATAAATAAAGAGAGAGAGAGAGAGAGAGAGAGAGAGAGAGAGAGAGAGAGAGAGAGAGAGAGAGAGAGAGAGAGAGAGAGAGAGAGAGAGAGAGAGAGAGAGAGAGAGAGAAGAAATAAAGAAAGAAAAAGAAGAAGAGGAAAACAAGTTTTAAACACTTTGATACTCCTTCCAAGTGAACAACAGCATCGCCCCCCCAAAAAAAAACAAAAAAAAAAAACAAGTAAAAACACGGACCATGGAAAGTACCCAACATTTCAAAGTTCCGAGTTTCTGTGCCGTTCCACGCCCACAGCACCAAAGCTATCTTCCCCGGGCGGCCTGTGTAACACCTGGGCTTCAACTCTTGGCCGAGACATCTTGGCCAACCAACAAACACTTGGGTCAGAGGAGAGGCAACTTCGGATCAATACTTCTCGCTCTTCCTAACATTAAATCAGCTGAACCTAGACCAACCTTTATATCAGCTTCGCATCACCAACCTGTATACCTGCTCGCCCTTGTCACCGCCTTAGGGCCTGTCACAACCACGCCCCATAAGCTCATTACTATACCCACACTCTCAGCTCTGCGGTTAAGCCTTTGTCTCATCACTATCCCTCGTCTT
>NC_051421.1:26574219-26576719 GCF_015228065.2 Penaeus monodon | reverse complement strand
TACTTAATGTTTGTCGCCTTAGTAATAAATGACGTAATGATTCATCAACATGCCCTTGCGATGAGAGTGTTCCAGGGGTACTCGCGGTGTCCTTGACAGGGCGTGGCAGTTCTAATACAGAGGAGGTTGCAAGTTGCAAAACTAAAGATACTCTATTTTCTCAGATCGGAAATGAGATTCGGGTCCAGGCGACAAAAAAAAAAAAAAAAACACCACAAAAAAATATATAATCCTTTTCCTTCTCCTCTTTTTTTATCCCCCTTTGTTTTTTTGTTTTTTTTCTTTAGTCTATCCCTCGGCTGATACAGATAACGAAATCTATCAAGATTTTGTTTTCACATTTTCCTTTCCTTTTTCCCTTGATTATCTTCCTGGCCATTTGTGATCCATTCCCGCTAGAGTTGCGTAACTCACTCCGAAAAAAAAAATAACACCATGACCGATCTCTATTTACCGCCAGCGAGGGTTTAACCAAAATGGGCAATTGCGTGTAACCTCTATCTATAGATAACAAGCAATAAATCATGTATAGCCAAATAAACCGTCAATCTAAAGGGGTCAAATAAAGGAGAGGGCAGAAGTAGATAAATAGGTTGATAGATAGATAGGGAGGGAGGGAGAGAGAGGGACAGAGGGACAGGGAAGGAGGGAGGGAAGGTGGGTAAGAGAGGGAAAAGGCGGAAGGGAGGAGGGGGAGGGAGGATGAGAGAGAAAGACAGAGAGAGGGAGAGAGAGAGAGAGAGAGAGAGAGAGAGGGAGAGGAGAGAGAGAGAGAGAGAGAGAGAGAGAGAGAGAGAGAGAGAGAGAGAGAGAGATAAAGAGACACAGAGAGAAAGAGACAGACAGACAGACAGACAGAGATAGACAAACAGACAGACAGAGACAGACAGACAGAGAGAGCGAGAGTCACAGGGAGGACGAGCGAGCGAGCGAGAGGCCAGGCCTTTACACCGTTCATTTCCCCCGCGCCGATGCAGCGACGAGCAGGCGAGCAAAAATCAGATTTCGGCCAAGCATCAAACGGCGCAGCGACCTCGTCACAGCAAGATTCGGTTAACTCCGCGAGCGTCCATCAGCGTGCCACTTTAGCGAGCTTCGTGATGACGTCAGCTTTATTACACCTGGATACTGTGTGACCTCTGTGACCCTTTGTATCCGCCCCCGCCTTCAACAAATGACCTTCATCCCCCTCAGGTCACTCCTCACATTTTGTCTCGTTATGTAAAGGAGTCGCGTACCCTTCCCCCCCCCCCCCCCCCCACCACACACAAGCCCGCAGGATATAATAAGGAGAAACAAGGTCCAGTCTAACAAGGCTTTTACGCAGTAGACATCATCATTTATAACGTTATTCGCAAAGGAAAAGAAATAACAACAATAACGAAAACAACAAAAGCAATAATAACCACAACAAGTTTAGAAAACAATTAACATCAAGTAACAACACCATGCCAACACCATATACAAAAACAGACCATTAATGATAAAGAAAACAACAACAACACAAAAAAAATATGATAACAACATTAGAAAACACTGATAACACAAGGAAAACAATCCCCGCGACACAGGATAATACAGCGAGGCACAGTAATAGGCACAATAAACCACTGAGACGTAATACGGGTCTTATCCCAGCCGCTCTCATCACACGGGGGAGGAAGGAACGCCGATTGGGAAAGGAAGGGGCCTTTCCTTCACTCCTTTTCTCTCCTCTTCCTCGGTTCTTATTCCTCTCTGTCTTCTGTTCTCCTGTTCTTTTTTTGTTCTGTTCTAATGTTCTTTCTTTGTTCTGTTCTCCTGTTCTTTCTTTTTTCTGTTTTCCTGTTCTTTCTGTCTTCTGTTCTCCTGTTCTTTCTGGTTCTTTCTTGTTTCTGTTCTCCTTTTCTTTCTTTTTTCTTTTCTCCTGTTTTTCTTTCTTCTGTTCTCATGTTCTTTTCTTTCTTCTGTTCTCCTGTTCTTTCTTTTTCTCTTCTCCTATTCTTTCTTTTCGTTTCTGTTCTCTTCTCTTTTGGTCTTATTTTTTCTGGTTCCTTTGTTGTTTTTTTATTCTCTTATTACCTTACTCTTTTTATTTGATGTATTCTTCCTCCTTCCTTCTTCCTCCTTGCTTCTTATTTCTTTTTTCTTATTTCCTCCTTCATTCCATTTCCTCCCGCTCTGTTTTTTCCCTTCTTCCTTCTGCCTTGTTCTTATTTTCTTTTGCTTCGACTTTTTGCCTTGTTCTTGTCCCCTACGTCTTTTACTGTTTTTTCCTTCTTTCTCCTCCCCTGCTCTAATCAATTTTTTTTTTTTGCTCTTCCTTGCATTCTTCCGTCTCTCCCTCCTTTCCTTAACCTCTCTCTCCTCTCTCCCTCATTCCCCCTCTCCCTTCTTCTCCCTCCCCCCTTCTTCCCACTCTTCCTTCCTCCTTACCTCACTCCCACCCTCCTCCCTTTCTTCCACCTGCCACACCCTCCTTCCCTTCCTTTTCTCCCTTCCTTCCTACTCCCCATCTTCC
>NC_051421.1:26554219-26556719 GCF_015228065.2 Penaeus monodon | reverse complement strand
TTCATCTGGAACGGATATTAAATTAATCATGCCTTGGTATTAAGGAATATCAAATGTAATGATAAAAATGTTTAGACTGCAGCGGTGGGCGGTTGCAAGAGATAGTGCACGCTTCCTAGTCATTTATTTTCCCGTGCATAATGATATTATCACTTGCTATTTCAGCGCATATAACAACGTCAAACATACGAATACTGTTTGTTTTGATAGGTTTGTGAGCTGACTGTGTACGCGCGGGCGTGTGTGTGTGTGTATTATCCTGAATATGAGTGCGCTCAGGTGATCGTGCTCATGTATGTGTGTTTAGGTACGGTACATGTTTCAGCAATATGAAATATGTATCAATGTTCACACAAGTATAAAAAAATGTTTTGAGATGTAAATACCCGTGAATAGTATGCATGTTCCCACCATTGCGCTATATATGATGATATAAGACCACTTTATCACGTAATATTGGATGCCCTGCAGTGAAATTTCCATGGGCTGCATATTTCATGATATAGATATAATGTTCTGAAATTTCTTGAAAAAGAAGACGGTTATATACAAAGATATGAGGGAATGTGAAAGGGTTATAAGAATTGACAAATACGGGGTATGAAATTTTAGACACAATATATATGGCACTAACAATAAAATAGCCCTAATGCCTCTGATCGTCGATGAAGAGGAAAATATGTCAATTATCACACTGAAAAGGAACAAATTATATGGGGCTGAAGATAAAATGATGTACGAGTAATAATTTCACTCGGATTTAACACACATATCGCTCGGATAAAGATCTTAGTAATGGTGATAATCATAATCAAACATGATAATGACAGCAGTAATAAGAATACTATTAACACCAGTCACAAGCCAAACAAACGGCCAAGTACAAATACACCGAAATAAACCGAACTGACCCATCCACCAATAACCAGAACGTGACCCCATAAACATCTAAACTAATAAAACCTCAACAGATAAATGTACGGATGAACCACGCAAGTTAGGCCGAGGAGAGCAAGCATTTCCAGCCCCGTAGGCGAAGTTGCTGTTCCAGAAGAAAGACAAACAATTGATCTAGGGCGCGAGAGAGGGAGGGACGAGGGAGAACCGCCCGAGCGAAGAACTCATCCCGCTGATGATGGGTGCACGACCGAGGCTCCCGCGCTGCCAACGCCCTCGCCGCCATTTTTGTGTGTGTGTTTGTGTGTGTGTGTGTGCGTGTGTGTGTGTGTGTGTGTGTGTGTGTGTGTGTGTGTGTGTGTGTGTGTGTGTGTGTGGTGTGTGTGTGTGGTGTGCTGTGTGTGTGGTGCGTGTGTGCTGTGTGTGTGTGTGTGTGTGCGTGTGTGTGTGTGTGTGTGTGTGTGTGTGTGTGTGTGTGTGTGTGTGTGTGTGTGCTGTGTGTGTGTGTGTGTGTGTTCGTGTTTTTTTTTCTTCGTTTTCGGGTGGGGTGGGGGTAGCTTTGTTGATAATGATGATAATGTTGATAATGTTGATAGGTAATAGTAATGGTAATAACAATTAAAATAGTAGGAATAAACAACATTATTATGATAATGATAATGATAATGATAATAATAATAATAATAATAATAATAATAATAATAATAATAATAATAATAATAATAATAATAATAATAATAACAATGATAATAATAATGATGATGATAATAATAATAATACCGATAATGATAATAATAACAACTGTAATAACAATAATGATAATAATAACAACACTGATAAGGTTGATAATATTAACATTGCTATTATCATCACCATTACCACCACGTATCATATAAGCTCAGGTTATATACATTAGCTCTTACTATCCACAGCTCTCTCAGTACCAGCGTATCTTTCCCTCCCCGACCAACACTGCTGGATCTATAGAGTTACTGGGGTGAACTCGAGCATCATTTACTCCTCTTCAAAACGTTGTTCCAAAAAGTCCACAGTTGGCTTCATCAACCGAGAGTGCTGTTAGCTTGCTAGTTATTATATACAGTACATACAGTTATTTGTAGCACTGGAAAGGGAGAGAGAAAAATTATTTTTTTCTCTCTCGTTTCATGGCTATCCATCTTCCTTCTCTATCTCTGTCTGTCTGCTTGCCTTTCTCTAGGTCTTTCTCTCTCTCCTTCTCTCTCTCTCTCTCCCTCTCTCTCTCCCACTATCCCCCTCCCCCCCCCCCTCTCTCTCTGTCTCTCTCTCTCTCTCTCTATCTATCTATCTTTACTGTCATCTTTCTGCTTGCTCATCTGTCTATGAATCATTTCTAAATCAAATGGCTCATCCTGACTCTCTTTTATTTTAATTCCACACGACAAAAGCCATTGTTTGTCCAAAAGATTAAGGACACGGGAATTTTCTTGATTGTTCATTATTTTTTTCCCAACATGCGCCGTTTATATCAAAATCCTCCGTCGTTTTTATTTACATTTTGCAATCCAATTTTGCTTTCGCGCGGCTTGCAATGATAACGACACGCCTAGTTTGAACTGTGCAA